>NW_021144848.1:1594052-1879052 GCF_900634775.1 Gouania willdenowi
CTCATTGGTAGGACATTAGTTTAACACCAGATTTAAGCTGAACTTTTATAAAGATCTAACAGTGTTAAATAAAATCATTCAACTGTCAAACCATGGGCAGCCCTTGCAAAATCAACCTAATGAGTTAAAAGAGCTCCAGAACGCTTGGAGGTATATACTGACCTCTGGTGGTCAAATGTGGTTCAACAGCAGCAAAAGTATCCAGTGACTGTTTCCCAGTACACAGAGGAGCAGATTCACTAAAGGGTTAGTGGTATTGAAACGTGTGCAAACGTCACTCCACGCGCTAATAAGGGGTACAAACTCCAGGGAATCAGGATTGCACGTCTGCATGTCACAATGCGCCCTCAATCCATTTAGCGCGTTTCCCTCTGATGAATATGTAAAGTAGGTAGATCTCATAAGAAGCGCAAAAAAATGGGAGGGGTAAATGCAAATAAATTAATGCAGTGGGCGCAATGCAATTCATCAAATCTGAAACTGTTTGCGGTGATTGTTTTAGCACCGGAAAACAGGACGACCCACAGGCTGGTGCAAACTCACGATCAGCTGAAGTAAATGTTGACACAAAAGACAGCGGAGATGGAAAAAAAAAGCTCCAGTTAACCTCTAGTATGAGAAAGTAATTTAAATAAAACAATAGTCAATATTTAACAGCCACCGAAAAAAGACAATGCAGAGCAAAGTGTGTGTGAGGGACAGAAAAAGCTGCACACCCGCGGCGGTGCTTGTGGAGTCTGGTGTGGAGAGAGGATGCTGCGCGCTATGGACGCACCACTTCAGTGATGTTTTAATCTTCAAACTCTGGTGTCGCGTTGATGGAAGGAGCATCAGGCCAGAATCAGTTGATCAGATACGTAATTTACGCAGTGATGGCACAATGTTCACATATGAGAGTATAGTGACACAGCGCTGAGCTCAGACCTGCTGGATGATGGTCAGCAGATCATCTTCAGATGGTGCTGATCGACTGATTTACAGACTGTGTTGCTGCTTTAACTCAGATCAACAGCAGATCAATAGGACGGTTTCAGGTCCTGACGGAGCAGCCACATTAAATTAGGTGGAAAAATTATAATTAGGTTTCAAAGTTGTATATATATATATATTTTAAAATAAAAATAAAACTTTTTGATTTGTTTGTTTAGTTTTCTTCATTAGTAAATGTTTGTGCAGCAGACAGAAAAGTCCATCTGGTTCCTCAAATATAATTTTATGTTTCTGTGCACTCACCTTTCCACGTTGAATGAGCAAAAAGCTCATTTAAATAGGGTGGTCTCCACCACTTTTGCGCGTGCACTAATCATTGCTGCATTCTTAGTGAGTTCCTCGCAGCAAGTGAGAAACTGCATCAACAAAGGATTTAGGGAAGCATCTGGTTTACCACCCTTTAGTTCAGATTTTAGTGAATCCGACCCAGAGTGGTTGATGTGCGACAGCTCAGAGTTTAGACCTAAAGATGTAAACGACTGCTTTGAGTATGACAGAAAGGAATCAAAATCATTAAACGCAGGATGCGATGTTAAACTGTCCTTTATGCCAAAATATTTTTGTCAACATGAGGTTTACCCTTTGAAAGTGGCGTGGGAGCTGTCTCTCAGATTTGGGAAGAATGTATTGGGATACATCATCTGTAGTGTTTCTTTGAATCAGGGGGTGCTTCTGCCTTTTTAACACTAAACACCCTCATCAAAGGTGGCCAGCTGAAGATATCATGCTAAATCCACTTTTTTAGCCCTTAAATGCATTTTGTTGTATATTTAGTGCCTAGAAGTACAGAAAAAATCTAATTAGTCTCTTCAGGTGCTCCGTAGATATCTTTATATTCTGTTTTGCTCATATTTTTCAATCTGTTTCGATTTTTCTATTCTCTATTACGTTTTTTGAACTATTACATCACAGTATTTGCAGCGGAACTGCCAAATTAGTACATCAACTCCAGGCCCAACACTTCGAGCAATCCGCCATTTTTATTTCTCGCTTTTATTTTGTAGTCCAAGCTCAAGGATGCTGAAGTTACGAAAGGATAAGTCAAAATGTTGGGTTGTTGGATGTAGTAACCCACACGCTTCATTACAACGTCTCCCAGCATCAGAACCTTTTCAAAGTGCCTGGTTGAGTTTTATTTTTTATAGAAATGTACCCACATCTGTGGGTAAGGTCGCTTTTGTGTTGGCGAAGCACTTCAATGATGACTGCTTCTGCAACCTCCGCCAGTATAAAGAAGGAATTACAGAAAGACTTTGTCTGATTGAGGGTTCAATTCCTTCTATCTTTGGAGACGACAAACAGAGCACTTCGGTAAGCTGTAAATAACGCTAAAAAGTGTGATGATAAGACATCCCTGTCATTGTTTTGTTAGCATTAGCAGTTGCAGCGTCTTCATATGTTAGCGCTGTGTGTTCGTTTTAGATCCTTGATGATATGGCCTACGTGATTTAATTTAAGTCTAAAGTTTTCATTAGTCATTTCATTTTGCCATTTTTGTCTTTGAAAAGACTGTATTAAAATAAATTTTGTGACGTTAGCTTGGCGCTAGCGTTAGCTCGGTGCTTGTGTTAGCTCACTTGTTAGGGTTCTGCAGGTTCATCATCTTCATTTTCATCTCGCTCCGCCGGGTCAGACTCTGGCTCAAACATGTAAAGCTGGATGGACAAGTCTAACGTTGTTGACATTGTGTAAATAACCTCTGAATAAAAAGTTTATGCGCCGCTACATAGCCGTATCTCTTCTATCAAACTACAAAAATGGCCGAGCAGGGTGGAGTTGAACCGAGTGTCACCTGAAGAGGGGGCGGGGTATGGAGTGTCTCATTTGCATTTAAAGAGACAGCACCAAAACGAGTTGCTCTCAGAAGCACATCAGAAAAGGGGTAGAAAAGGGGCCTGTGGAGCTATAATAATGAGGAATTCAGACCCAAGCATTGCAGTTCTGCTTTATATAGACCACAACTGTATGATTTATATGTAAAAAGGAAGGATTTAAAACCATGATATGTCCCCTTTAAAATGTGCAACATTTGCAAAAACAATGCCTAAACATAGGCTAACCACAACATCCTCTAGGAGCATCATAAAACAAATGACTGGAAATGTAACATGTAACTGTAATTTTTTTTTATATAATTGAAATAAGATATAACATATGCCTATATATATAGGCTATATACCAAATAAAAGTTTGTATAACTTAAACCAAAAACTTATGTCTAAATAATAGAATAACTTAGGACCTGAGCATAGCCAAATGGATATTATATCACATTGTGGAGTTTCTTCTTCTACGCCACAGAAAGGTGTAGAATTTAAGGTGGTGTTTTCAACTCTTTTTTGACTCTTTTTTTTTTCATCAGTGGAATATATTGAAGTCTCCATGTAACTTGCGTTACTGAGAAAGTAATATATTGCAGATTATTGTTTCAGTTATGTGTTATATTACTGTGTTACTGAAAAAAGAAATATATTATATATATATATATATATATATATATATATATATATATATATATTACAGTAATTCTCGTATTGCTTCCTGTAGGTCAGAAAAAAAGAGGAAGAGGAAGAAGAAGTGATGACAGAGGAATTTTACACCCGCTTTAACTGTGCATGAAAACAAAAAACGCCTCCACTGATGTGTTTGCATTTCATAAGTGTTTTTACACAGTGACTTTTCTTTGTGTGGCTCATTATTTTTACAAGGCAAGGCACATTTATTTGTATAGTGTATTTCATTCACAAGGCAATTCAACACGTATGGTTTGTTGGATCAGCTTTTTAAAAAGTGTAAGGCAACACTTTATAATAACTAGTTAATAGATCATTTAAAGTGATAGTTAATGTGTTATATATATATCTTGTTGATTATTTGCTAGCAGTTTAAGAATGTATAACTGCAGCTAATAGATAGCCAATATATAACTTACAAGCTGTTAACAATGTATAAATTACATGTTAACTGCATGTCAATGATTTATAACTACAGTGGGGAAAATAAGTATTTGATAATAAAGACTGGAGAGGTTTGTGATTTTTAGCTTGAAAGTTATTTATTGACTATAAGACAGTTATACATCCTTAACTGTCAGCAAATATTCAACAAGATATTTATATCTCATCATTTAACAATTTATTAATGATCTATTATCTAATTATAATAGATAGTTATTATAAAGTGTTACCAAGTGTAACAATGCTCTCTCTTTTTTACATTTCCCTGTAATAAAGTTTAGTGTACTCTACCTTAGGGATGGCTGTTGATGGTCACAACTAAGCAATATAATAAATGTATTTTTTTGATTTTGCAAGAATAAAACATGTATTTCTGTCGCAAAAAAGATTTCACTGGATGTGGCGATTATGGACCAGGAGGACGGTAAACTATAACCAGTAAGATGGGTTTTCCTATTTTATTTTTTGGATTACAAATTTCAAGAGAAATTCTTCCAAATGAATTCTGGTTAAGTTTGGTTTTTAGGTAACTGATAAGCTAGAGTGAAAAACTGCTGCCACTCCCCTACCCGCCCTCATGGGGTATATGGTGGTCATCACAGCTGGGAGGACTGGCTTCATTAAGAGCAACAAAATCTTAATTTTTGAGCCAAGTCTCAGTGAGGCATAATAAACCTAAATGATTGTCAGTTATAAGATCATTCACTAAGAGAAAGTTAGATGAAAGCGATCTGATATTTAATAGTCCACATGAAATAGTTTTTTCATTGTTTTGTGTTTTGTTTGTAGTTATAATTTTGATTAGATTTTTATTGTTAACATCTCTACTTTGGGTTTTAGTTTGAACTGCATGTTGCTCTATACTGCTCAGCACAGTATTTATAGGGTATAAGTGCTCTGTGCTTTGAGTAAGGGGCTTAGCTATAGAGGTGTCTGTAGCTGCCTGTTTATTCTCAGCTAGTCATGCACATGAAGAGCTGTGAATCAGAGAATGTAAATTAGATTTTAGCATTTTTTTAATAAATCAGCACGTTTCCAAAAAAAGGTCGAAGGTATTGATGAACATGAAATTATGGAGTTTGCAGCAGGATTGTCGGAATTATGGCATAACTATAATTGTAATTTTAAAAGTTTCTTGCTGTCATAATCGTGATTAAATTGTAATTGAGTATAGATAATTGACTTTGTAATTGTAATTGGCATGGATAGTCTACAAAAAATGTCATTTATAATTTAACACAAAACTGGGGAACTATGTTACCATTTAAAAAAATATAAATCAAGGGGTATACTGACACAAAATGTCTGACCCACACCAAAAATATTTAAATCTATATTTCCATTGGTTATGAAGCCTAAAAAGGTAACCAAGAGATAGGAAATAAAATAGATGGTAGATATTTGTTTTTAGTGTATTTTACAGACGATTTAAGACCCGTTATCATTAGAGATGCTAACAGAAAGCTAACACAAGAGGAAGGTTCACTTTTATTAGGTTATTTATTTCAAGCTCAGTAATTGTGATTAATGTTAATTGAACTTTACGTAATTGTAATTGACTTACTGGAGATGAAAAAAAAAATTGTAATTTAAAGGTAGGGTAGGCAATTTTCAAAAGCTAGCATGATTTTGAATGTAGCCTCCCAGATGGCTCCACCTTTACCTCGCTCGCCCCTTCCCTCTGTGCTCCATCTCACTCACATGCATGCGCACAGCTGCTGCAGAAGAGGACCTCAGCTCATCGCTATTATTGTGTAGAAACTTTGTCATCTCATGTCTCATTCAGCTGTAAGTAAACAATAAACTTTACCATTATACAGGATACGTTAAAAACATGACCAAAAACTCTATTTTAACTCTGTCAGCGGTGAAGCGCTTTCAGTGTGAGATCGTGCATGCGAGGGATCGAGAACGAGCAGGGAAACATGGAGATTGGTTAAAATAAAAATTGTTTGAAGGTATTACAGGTTTACAGCTGCTACAGCTGACACATTTTCTTCGTTCCTTTTTCAGAGCACATGGGCAAAAATGCAGATCACTGTAATCGTAACTGAGTTGTAATTGAACATGTGTAATTGAAAACATAATTGTAATTGACTTTCTGAGGATAAAAAAGTAATTTTGATTAAATTGTAAATGGAAAAAATGCTGGTCACTTTAATTGTAATTGAGTTGTAATTGAACATGGGTAATTGAAAACAATCGTAATTGACTTTCTGAGGATAAGAAATAATTGTACTTAAATTGTATTCAGAAAAAATGCTGGTCACTTTAATTGTAATTGTGTTGTAATTGAACATGGGTAATTGAAAACATAATCGTAATTGACTTTCTGAGGATAAGAAAGAATTGTACTTAAATTGTAATCAGAAAAAATGCTGGTCACTTTAATTGTAATTGTGTTGTAATTGAACATGGGTAATTGAAAACATAATCATAATTGACTTTCTGAGGATAAGAAAGAATTGTACTTAAATTGTAATCAGAAAAAAATGCTGGTCACTTTAATTGTAATTGAACATGGTAATTGAAAACAATCGTAATTGACTTTCTGAAGATAAGAAATTAAATTGTAATCGGGAAAAATGCTGGTCACTTTAATTGTAACTGAGTTGTAATTGAACATTCGTAATTGAAAACATAATCGTAATTGACTTTCTGAGGATAAAAAAATAATTTCGATGTAATTGGAAAAAATCCTGGTCACTTTAATTGTAATTGAGTCGTAATTGAACATGGGTAATGCACTGGGTTGGTTTAAATCCTACCTATCAGACAGAACCCACTTTGTTCATGTTAATAATCTATCCTCAGCACAAACCAGAGTTAATCATGAAGTTCCACAAGGTTCAGTTTTGGGACCAATGCTCTTTACATTATATATGCTTCCACTATTATGGTTGACTTTCTGTGTCTCTATGTTGTTCTGCCTGAACACCAGTTGGTCGTTGAACAGTGGGAGTTTAAAAACAGAAAGATGTGATGAAATCCGGTGCTGACGTTCTGGGCGTGCTCAGTGAGATCACCACAAAGAGGAACATCACAGATCTGAGGCTGAGGAAACATTTGAAACATCCATCACAGCAGAATGCTTCTCCTGCTGCTCACTCTGCTCTTTGTGATCGGGGCTGGAGGTAAACTTCTTCTTGTGTTGATGTGTTTTATGAATATTTAGTTTGAATCAACCATGAAAATGTTAACAAAGTTTCACTGTCTTTAAAAATTCCTCCTAAAGGAAAAAATGGTTTCTCTTGATCTGTGTGTGTGTGTGTGTGTGTGTGTGTGTGTGTGTGTGTGTGTGTGTGTGTGTGGTGTGTGTGTGTGTGTGTGTGTGTGTGTGTGTGTGGTGTGTGTGTGTGTGTGTTGTGTGTGTGTGTGTGTGTGTGCGTGACGATGATCACGATTACAGTGACCAGCAATTTTTCCAACTACGAGACAAAATCTGAAGCAATTTTGTGAAGCATTAGAGCAAAATTCAACTAATTCCTGATATTTAAAGTGCTATAGACATTCTCCTATGCTGTCAATTAAATTTTGCAATGACAATTACATTTTCAGTTACCCTGTTCAGTTACAATTAAATTACAACTACATTGGCCAGAATTTTGCTGATTACAAATAAATTACAATTATGTTCTATCTTCAGAATTCAATTACAATTACGTTCTCAATGACTAAATTCCTATTACAATTAATCACAATTACTGAGCCTGAAATAAATAAGCTAATAAAAGTTAACCTTCCTGTTTGTTAGCTTTCTGTTAGCATCTCTAATGATAACTGGTCCTAAATCAGCTGTAAAATACACTAAAAAACTAATATCTATCATCTCATTTATTTCCTATCTATTGATTACCTTTTTAGGTTTTATAATCAATGAATATAGGTTTTAATATTTTGGTGTGGGTGTCTGAGACTTTTTCTGTCAGTTTACCCCTGGATGTATATTTTTTTAAAATGGTAAAATGAGGTAAAGCTTGATATGAAACATATTTTAATAATTGTTACTACATATGTGTAGAACTGTACATAGAACTGTAACATGGTTCCCCAATATTGTTCAATTATAATTGATAATTTTTGTAGAATTTTCAGTGCAATTACAATTACAAAGTCAATCATCTAAACTCAATTACAGTTTAATTACGATTACGACAGCAACAGATTTTTAAAATTACAACTATAATTATGCCGTAATTGTAATTAATTATCAATTACGCAATTACAATTATAATTGACCCTGTTTTATTTTATAGCTTTATAACGACTGCTCTGTGTTTCTTTGCAGCAGGCAGCAGTGATGACATCTATATCTATCACAGAGCTGGAGATGAGGTCATCATGTCCTGTAACAGTGTGAATCCATCTGAAACATCATGTTCTCTCATTAACTGGTTGTACAACAGAGACACATCTGTTACTAAATCCATTGTTAGTGATGGACAGATTAAAGAAGATTCACCTCAAGCTGCTAAACTGAGTCTAGGCCGTGGATGTTCTTTGACCATCACAAACATCTCCTCTGAGGACGCAGGACGTTACATCTGTCGCTATGGGAACACACATGAACACGACACTAGTGTGTATCTGAACATTTTAACACGTGAGTAACATGACATTATTGCAGCTGTTCCTAAATTTACTACGACAATGAACAATGCAGAGAAACACAGTAGTTTTTTTGTTTAGTTTTCTTCATTTTGGTTTAGTTTCTAACCTTGTGCTCCATGAAGGCGTCTCCTCTGCTCTGACTGCAGCTGAGTGCTGCGTGGCAAAAACAGTGTATGTAACTCCGCCCCTCCTCCCTTTGCTCAGCTCAGGGAGCGATAACACACACACATTGATTAAGAGCCGGCTCTTAGAGCCGCTTCGTTAGCGACCGACACATCACTATTATCCGAGTAATTTCTCTGCGTGAGATATACATGGTGTGGCGTGTGAACAGGTTGAAATGTGTGTGTCTCACGCCCAATGCGTGAGACTTGAGAGCTTTGACAGCAGTACCAGTAACATGCAAGTAGGGTTGCCAGGTTGGTGGCCCTCTAGTGGCCAGGGGGCCCTAAGCAGGCGCTTAGTCTGCGTATAGGATGGGCTAAGCCCTGCACACGCAGGTTGGTGTAGCAGAAGGAATTATGTCAGACATTAAAGAGTCCTACATTTTTCTTCTTTAGCTGCTGAGATGGACCCAGAACAAAGAGTGAAGCTGGTGTAAGACATGATTGGCTGACTTAAACACAAGGTATTCCAGACCTGCCCTGTAGGTGATTTGAGGGGGGATGAGGGGAAATGGTGTCCCAATTGTTATCAAAATGACTAGCTGGAGAAGCCGCGCCTCCTCTGAAAGCGGATCGCTCGCACATCCCCGAGTCAGAGTAACCTCTGCAGACTCTGTTTCCTCCTGAGCACATTTGTGACTTTTACTGTTGCTTCTCCCACATTCTGCTGCAACATCTGCCTTTGCATTTTCCCAACTCTCGATCGTGAACCGCTTAGACTTTTGACGAGCAGCTCAAGCAACCAATAGTAACACCAAAACAGCTCATGGATCGCCCTGTTGGTAGAAAGATCTCTGATTGGCTGAAATTCAGCGTCACGCTCCTGTATTTTTTAACTTAATTTACAGCCAGGATAAGGAGCAGAGATTCACTGTCCACTCAGAACACTTTAGATTACAATATCTTCAAAGATGACTATAGATAATTGACAAATGTAGCCAAAAAAAAAAACATACTGCAGCTTTAAAGACCATCAGTACTGACCAGGGTTGGAGTCAATTATAATTGTAACTGCGTAATTGATAATCAGTTACAATTATTATATTATATTTATAATTGTAATTGTAATGTTGCTGTCGTAATTGTAATAAAATTGTAATTGAGTTTATATAATTGACTTTGTAATTGTAATTGCCATAAAAATTCTATAAAAAATTGCCAATTACAGTATAATTCAATGCTAAACTGGGGAACCATGTTATAGTTCTATGTACAGTTCTACACAAATGTAGTTAACAATTATTAAAATATGTTTCAAATCAAGCTTTCCCACATTTATCATTTAAAAAAATACAAATCTAGGGGTAAACTGACACATAAAAAAGGCTCAGATATCCACACCAAAATATTAAAACCTATATTTCCATTGATTATAAAACTTAACAATGTAACCAATAGAAATAATGAGATGATAGATATTTGTTTTTTAATGTATTTACAGCTGATTTAGGACCAGTTATCATTAGAGATGCTAACAGAAAGCTAACACAAGAGGAAGGTTAACTTTTATCAGGCTCAGGAATTGTGATTCATTGTAATTGAACTTTAGTAATTGAGAACGCAATTGTAATTGACTTTCTGGGGATAAAAAATAATCATAATTTAATTGTAATTGAAAAAAATGCTGGTCACTGTAATCGTAATTGAGTTGTAATTGAACATGGGTATTTGAAAACGTGGCAGTTACAATTACATAGTCAATTATCTAAACTCAATTACAGTTTAATTACGCTTACGACAGCAACCGAGTTACCTGAGTTACAATTATAATTATGCCATAATTGTAATTAATTATCAATTACGCAATTACAATTGAAAAATGTAATTGACCCCAACCCTCACCACAAATCTCACTGTTCATTTAATTATTTGCATACTTTCACATTTTCCTCAGTCTCAGCAAATCAAAGCACTGTTCCAGTGGGAGGAGTCACACTGACGTGCACTCTGTGGAGGTACACATACAGCTATTGTGAAGAAGACAGCCTGAGATGGCTGGATGAGGAGAGAGATGAACTGAAGCAAGATGGTGATGATAAAGTCTATTATAGTAGACAGACGAACTGTGTTTCTTACCTGATAATAACACATCAGAGTAACCACAGCAGAAGATACACCTGCCAGTTTGTTATAAACAAAGAAGAGAAGATTTCTGCTGACTACACACTTGTGTCTACAGGTAGGACGACCAATCAAATCTCACCTTTCACATGTAAACACTGTCTTTATATGTTCTTCATTGTTTTCAGCTCCAGTTGATTTACCGTCTGATTCGACTCCAGACAAGATGATCTTCATCATCATCATCATCGTAGCCTCAGTCGGACTGTTGACCATCCTGGTCATAGTTGGTCTGACTGTTTTCATCAAATCCAGGAGGAAAACTGGAGCAGCAGAAGAAGAAGGTGTGTGTGTGTGTGTGTGTGTGTGTGTGTGTGTGTGTGTGTGTGTGTGTGTGTGTGTGTGTGTGTGTGTGTGTGTGTGTGTGTGTGTGTGTGTGTGTGTGTGTGTGTGTGTGTGTGTGTGTGTGTGTGGTTTTAGTTTCAGTGTTTGAAAAGTGTGTCAAACACACAAAGGGTTTAACTTTATAAAGCTTATTTATGGCGTCTGATTTTTCACAATTAGAGAATCATAAGAGAAGGTTTGGGGTCAATCACAATTGTAATCGCATAATTGCTAATTAATTACAATATGCTGTAATTATAATTATAATTGTAATTTAAGAAATGTGTTGCTCTCATAATTGTAGTTTAGTTTGAATAAATGACTTTGTAATTGTATTTGCCATGAAAATCTTATAAAAATGTACTGTAAAAACTGTAGAACCATGTTACAGTTCTATGTACAGTTCTACACATTTTACCATTAAAAAGAAAAAGATCTCGGGGTACACTTGCACAAAAAGGCTCAGACACCCACACCAAAAATATTAAAACTTATATTTCCATTGATTATAAAACCTAACAGTGTAACCAATAGATATGAAATAAATGAGATGATAGATATTTGTTTTTAATGTATTTTACAGCTGATTTAGGACCAGTTATCATTAGAGATGCTAACAGAAAGCTAACACAAGAGGAAGGTTAACTTTTATTAGGTTATTATTGATTGTAATTGAAATTTAATCATTGAGAACGTAATTGTAATTGCCTTTCTGAGGATAAAAAATAATTGTATTTAATCAGCAAAATTTCTGGCCATTGTAGTCTTAATTTAATTGTAATTGAACATGGGTAATTGAAAATGTAATTGTAACTGAAAAATGTAATTGACCCCAACCCTGCATAGGAGAATGTATATGCACTTTAAATATCAGGAATTATCTGAATTCTGTTTAATGATCCACAAACTGCTTCAGATTTTGTCTCATAACAATTCGAGGCTTGATCTGAGGAATTTTTGGGATTCAGACAATAACACGATGGTCAGTGATGTCATTCATGAGGAACATTTGTTATTATCAGGTTAATAAAGGTAGATTTATCAGACATTTAAGGTTTGGTCTTGTAGAACCATTCACCACCTGAAACAGATTCAATGAATTACAAAAAGGTTTGAGGTCATCTCAGACTGTTTGGAACAGATTTAGATTTAAGTCTCCCATAGAGAGAACTTTATTTGACTTCATTGATTCATCATTGATGGTAAAGCATCACTGGTATCAATAGGGGGTCAATAACACCCATTAACAGTCAAATGAAGTGTTTTGGATTTTTCAAGGTCAAAAGCTAAAAATTCAAATTTCTTACTCACTGATTTGGACAAGAGCAGATTTACATGAAACTTACTTTTTATGTAAATTACCATATTTCCTCCCTTCCTGAGACGATCGCTCTTTTTTACCAGTGTTTCTCAAATGTGGGTACCTGTACCCCTAGGGGTACGTGATGGAACTAGAGGAGTACTTGAGAGAGAGAGAGAGAGAGAGAGAGAGAGAGAGAGAGAGAGAGAGAGAGTGGAAAATGAACAAATAAAGTGTCAGTCTTAGTTCCACCCCAGGCGTGAGATGACTGGAAATAATAAAAACATATAGAAATAAATCTATTCAGGAGCCATTAAATCAGGGTTTTTCAACCTTGGGGTTGAGATTCCATGTGGGGTCGCCTAATGTCATAAATGAGGTCGCTGAAAATTTCTTTAGAATTAAAATACATTTTTGAATTTTTTTTCATTATTATTCTGTTTTTAAAAATGAAAATGACACAATCGTAAACAACTGTATTTCTGTGTTTGCTTTGTGAAATATAAATGTATTTAAGCTTAAATGCAGTTAAAAAAAAAAAAAAGTAAAAATAACTGAGTTCAAACATGATCAAAAACTAATTCTAACTGTATTTAATACTGATTATTTCCACTTATTTACAAAATGAGATTCTTTAAAATGTGTTATCACTCATTAATTTCATCATTATGTTCTATAGTTGTTTTTAAATAGTTTTTTAAGCACAATGACGTAGTCGGACAAAGGAAGTAAGAGAAAGGTGGAACTTGAGCCAAAGAAGTTTGAGAACCACTGCTTTAGACACTGTAACCATCAATACCAACATCCTTATCCAAAATAGATTTGTTTCACCATGACTCTGGTATTAGAATTGCATCAGGATCAGGTGAAAGTTCCCATATGTGAACCATGTCCATGTTGGCAAATAGACTGTGTACATTTAAATGAATGAAACCAAGATCTGCCCTTGATTTAAAATCAACAAGGCTTTACAACTTTTCAGTGCCAGGATTGGGTTGAACATTTCTAGAGATCAGAAGCAACAAAACAATTAGACATTTCTGTTTAAGCTCTTGATACCATTTAATAGAGGTTTCTCTATTTCTGAATGAGTCTACTTCAGTTTCAAACTAGACTTTTAAAAAAAAGATGTTCATCAATTGGACAAAATCCTCTGTGAGTTAATCTATCTCCCAATGAGGACCGTTTTGAGTGAGGATTAAATTAGGAGATAAATGTAATCCTCATGCAGGTGGATGAATGTTTAGCAATCATAGAAGAGACAGATGATGATGTCAAATATAAACTCTAAAATGGAAAATCATTTAGTTAAACCCTGTTAATATTCATCTGTATTATGATTATATGTTCTATTATTGAACTGCTTCTTTTCATGTTTTAAAGATTTGAGCTGAGCCAGAAAAGTAACTTTCCACTTCCTGTCGCTGATGGTTGTGACAATAAAAACTTTTTGCATCGCTGAGTGGTTGAGATAATAATCTGTATTATTGGTTTGTTACAGACGCCCCAAAGCGAGCTCGTGTTCCTGTGAGTATATTTAAACACTCACCACTTCTCAGAAACTGTTGCAGCTATTTTTACATCATCATGCAGATAAACTTAGTGTGTTTCCCTTTTAGATGAATCAGCTGTTTTTTTCACTCTTTAACCAGCTGCTTGATTTGTTGAAAGCTTTGTCATTAGTTTCTCTTCAGATTTGTGTGGAAAGCCTGCATTAATCTGTCTGTTCCTTTGTCTCTTTACTGCACTCAGGATGAGCCAGAGACAAACTCAGAGGTTCACCAACCGATACAGCAAGCCTCACTAATGGTTGGGACTTATTGTCTTCCTTTCTTTGGTTCCGTCTGTACATAAATAAATGATGTTAAAAAATGCATGAACGACTTGTTCAGTAAGCATGTAGCATCACATGAAGCTGCTTGTAATGTTGCAATTACGCAGCACTTCTATTTCTGCTGGAGCTGTGCTGCAGCAATTTAACAAAAATAAGCCTGTGTAGAACAGGAAGTAGTGCATGGACACAGAATAAAATATCTGGATTATTTTAAAAATATCCATGACTGAAATTATCCCTAACAGAGGAAAACGCCAACATTCCGTGGCCCCCAGTGGGCCCATTTCAGACTCTATATGATAAGCGAGCTCATATTTGGACTTAAATGAATAAAACCTGTCCGCTGATACCACAAAATTAACACTTTTTTTTCGGCTTAAAATTGAGCGTTTCGGCTCTAGCGGCACAATTCATACTCTACCTGAAAACCAAGCACATTTTCGGACTCGGCGGGGACCAGACCATTCCGTTGATACCATGGTTGGCCTGATCCGAGCACTTTTAAAATGGTATTTCACATATAAATACTACATTTATCCATGGTTGAATCATACATATATTGCACGATTATACGTAAATTAGCGGGATCTCCTGAGTCATTATTGTAACAGATGCGCAGCAAAGTCGGAGACGGTGGGATTGCTGGACTACAGATTGCGCTAAAGTTACGCAGTGGAGCAATTTCGGAGCAGATATGCATCCAGTGGAAATCCATGGTTATAGTTGTCTGCAAAACAAGTGGTCGGTAAATAAAGCTGAGTTATTAAAGAAACTTGCCTCAGATGATTCTATCCAAGGTATCTGATATCAGATTAGAATTGTGTCAGCTTGTAACGGGTTTGGGTTTAAAGAGGGACCACCTTTATTCAGGTCTTGGCCGTATTCTGTCGGCCTCAGGCCGGGTGTAACTTTGTAGGTCACATTAAAGCTCTACTCCTACTTGTGTTTGTAAGAAGTTTCGGTAACACTTGAAGTTTTATACATAAGGCTGACATTACTCTGTCATTAGCATGAATAAGGTGTCATTAAGTGCCGGGTTAAGGTTAGGGTGAGGGTAACAAAGGACACTTAATGACTTAATGACAGAATTCATGACACCTTATTCATGCTAATGTCAGATAATGATATGTATAATGTCAGCCTTATGTAAAAAACTTGAAGTAAAGTGTTACCAAAGTTTCTCTGTGCATGTGCTTATTTTGGTAAATTGCAAAATCACACCGCCATCTATTGACTACATTATTTTTGTAATTTTTTTATGTCTCATGTGAGCAAAGATCATTTTGAAAATGTAGCCATGTGAACGTGGAACTTTTTGGAGACAAATAACGTGCCTTATAGTCAGGTACTCCTTTTGTGGATAGTATCAAAACTATACAATTTTGGAAAATCTATTTTAAAAGCAATCATAAAAACAATAATTCCATTTGCCTTGATACCTATTTGGCCTCCATCTTGGATTTTACATAATGGGCGCCATAAAAAGGGTTTTCGTCAATATCTTGGCTTCTAAATAACCGAGAGCTTTTCTTTTCACAGCTGAACCACTATTTTCAGGGCCAAGAAATCCAATGATATGAACATAAATAAGCTTGATCCAACCACACAATTGTTACACTGAAGTTCTTTGTTTTATTGAAGGTTTTACAAGGGATCAGACATCAATGTTCTATGAAGTTAGTGTCCATTAACCTTTTTAAAACCATCAAACCTAAGGCAGAATTGAATGAACGTAGAGACTATTATACCAGAAAAGCAACGCAACCCCTGATTATATGAGGTCACCCATGAAACAAAAAATATAAGATATTCTACTTTTCGCCCAAACAGTTTTTAAAGAGATTTTTCAGCGGTGACTGTCCTCACCTGATAGAGATGCTCATCATCATCTTTCTGACAGAAGAAACATCTTTCTTTAGCCAGTGGACTTGTATGGGACCTCCTAAATGTTGATGGACCTGATTCGTCCTTTTTAGTGCTTCGTCTTTTCTGTCCACGTTTCTTGGCAGTGTGGCGGCCAGTAGCTAATGCGTGTGCGTGACGGTCTCAGGCACGTTGGATGTGGGCTTTGTTAGTTGTGTTTTCATGGCAACTACGATGGTAGACTGTGTGATGCCTACGGACTGTGTTTTTTGTACAGTTTTGCAGTCTTCTTTGGACCTCAACATAGTTGCCATCATGCAAATTGGCTCTTTCTTCCATTATGTCCAGCACATGCTAAGAGCATTCATTTCTTGGCTCTGAAAATGATAGATTAGCTGGTAAAATAAAAGCTCCAGGTTATTTAGAAGCTGAGATATTGATGAAAATGCTTTTCACTGCAGCCATTTTGTAAAATTCAAGACTTGGGGCAAATGGAAACATTGATTTTCTGATTGCTTATAAAATAAGGTTTCCAAAAATGTATAGTTTTCATATTTAAAAATCCAATAAAATTTAAAATCTAAATGTAGTAAACCGAACTATTATACTTAACATGAGATAAAGGTTCCTGAGACATAAATAAACAGAAGTAATGAAAAGAGTTTGACAGGCTTGAGCTAAAGACATTTAAACTGCTGATGCAATAAATCCTGCTGAGGAAGTGATTTGTTCCTTTGTTTGACCTCAGGATGAGGAGGAGAGCAGTGTGACGTATGTCACCGTCAGCTACAGAAACCGAAACCAAGAGGCCTTGCCCAGCTCAGAGGTAAGTGACTCCGTACGCCAAACCATTGCTCCCACTTTAGCAGAGTCGCTAAAGCACAAGAAACCAAACAACTGGACGGACACACACACACAACATCATTAGGTGACGTGTAATCAGAGGTGGCAAAAGGACTAGTCGTCAATACTGAAGAAAAAGTTTAGATAATTGAACAGAAAATAACTGGTAAAAGTGTTGAAGTTGATCCATTACTTGAGTAAAGGTAAAAAAAATACATGCTAAATGTAAAAAAGTAAAACAAATGTCTCTTCAATAATAAGAGGATTTTTAAAGAAGCAAATTCCATATCTTTTATCTGGAGAATTTCGCACTCATAAGAAATACAATTTGTAAATAAAACGTGTCAAGAAAAAAACAAATAATAAAAATAAAATAAAACCCAGATCAGCTTTGTTTAACATTTTTAAAAAATTGGAATTGTTAACCATAAAACTAAGGGACCTGCCGAACACAAACAATCATCTTTTTACATCGAAGGTCTTAAAAGTAACAAGCTCATTTTTAAAATGTAAGGAGAAGAAAGTACAGATATTTGTTTAAAAAAGTAAGGAGTAAAAGTAAAAAGTCGCCAAAAAAAATAAAATACTCAAGTAAAGTACAGATACCAGAAAAAACTACTTAAGTACAGTAATTAAGTATTTGTTACTTGTCACTTCATCAATACTGCCCACCCAAGGAATAACCAAGCCATGGAGTTATTAACATGTTAACAGTGCCGACCCGAGCCTCTCTGGTTTCTAACACTTACTGTACATAGTGGTCGTCACCATAGCCACAAAGATGCTTTACATGAGGAGAAAACATGAGCAAAATTACTTTTTTGACATTGTATTTCATTTTGAGAAAAGGGTTTCACATAAAAGAACACAAACAAGTAAATAAAAGCCAACTTAAATATCTTAGTAAACTATTAATATTATTAGAGTAAGGCATTGCACAAAAACAAGATACAAATAAAAGAGAAATAGATAGTGGTAAGTTGCAAAACAATATATATAAATATATAAAAGCTGTACAAAATTAATATGTAGCACAAAGCAGATAAAAGTTGAAGAAAGTTATTTATTATTTATGAAGTATATTGACACACAATATTAATAAAACACAAGTTTACATATACAATACAGTTTTATTTAAAGTAAAAAGGTCTCGGCTAAATTAGCACCAGATAATTAGTTTGGTTGTTTAGACATGAGGCCTCGTACTGCAGCAGTAAACAGGAAACAACTGGTCCGAGCTGCCTGGGTCACGCCTCTCACAACCTGTCAATCCATTTGTGGGGGCGGGAGTAAAACTATTTTTTAACTAATTATTAATAATACAACCAAGTTTAGTTTGCGAATATTATCAGCGCTTTGACTGTTTAATTACTATTTAAAAAAATAAAATAAAAAAATGAAAGTGACTGATACGTTACTGTATCAGTAATTTTACTTGCACTTAAAAGTACGTTTTAAAAGAAGCGACGTAATTTGTTACATTTCTGAGTAAATTATTATTTTTTGTTTTAAAATGATTAGCGGACATTGTGAATTTTAAATTTTGAAATGAATTCATTGGTGTTATTTTAGTTAATTTTTTTTAATTTGCATTTTAACAAACCTTTTATTTTTTACAGACACCTTTGTGAAAAATAAATGAAGTTCCAATTATGCAAGATTTCATCAATTCCTTTTTAAGTTTATACATGAGATTTCTTATCAAAAATAAATATGGAGGGTGAAAGTAATTAGTAACTTTTACATTCAGTACTATTTAATTCAGCAACTTTTTACTTATACTTGAGTATTTTATGTATGACTTACTTGTACTTAAGTGTAAGTTTAATCAAGTAACAGTGCTTCTACTTATAAATATATGACATGCTCCCAGTAGTTTGTGTCCAAAAACTTCATCTTTGGTTTTATTAACTTGTCCATATGATCCTCCTTTAAAAATAACTAATGAACCCACAAACCCACTTTTTTCTGCTGAATACATATATATTTGAGTATTACGTCGTACTGTTGATTGATCCAAGTCCAACTTTTAACATTTTAGTAAAACTATTTTAATTGTGTTTATTTAGTTGTGAAATGTCAGAGTTACTGCCCTCTAAGGGTTGAATGCTGCTATTACAATTGAATTTTGCTCTTGGCTGAGACGGATTATCGTGACCATCGTGCGTCACCACCAACTGTCACTGTTGGCCCCGCCCCTCCTATAAAAGATCTCCTGCGGTGATGTTTTTGACTCTGTGCTTCTATAAAGAACGGATTCTCGTCTAATCAGCGGATTAATCAAGCTATGTGTTAAGGCTGGGCGATATATGGAGTTTTTAATAAATAGCGATGTATTTATTTAAGAGACAGAGCATACGACAATATCGTATTATCGACATAATTCACGTAACATTAAAAGTTTCTTCCGTAGAGCCGCCAGTATGCGCCAAACACCGCCTCCTCCACTCACTCACCTCAGCAACCGCTGTGACAACATTATGAGACGATCGAACGAAGAGTTAATTAGTAAAAAAAATAAAATAATAATAGTTAAACTGAGTGGGCGTGTCTTACTGTTCCAGGAGAAACGCCCATAATCAAGGCATTTTTAAAAATTTCCCCCCCCCCTAGTGGCAGGTCAGCAGAAAGCAGGGCTTTAGTTTCTCTTTAAATTTACACAATCACCTCAAAACTCCTCCATTGTCTCCTTTAGGTCAGAGAACCAGAGGAAGGTGAAGAAGAAGTGACTTATGCAACGGTTAAGAAGTGAAGAAGAACGTGTGAATGTGAAGGCAACACTTCACCTACTGTCAGTGCCAATACTGCTTAAACTTGTGTTCTCACTGATAGTCACTGCTCTGATTCTCTGTGAAATAAACATTTTAGATTGTTTTGTTCTTTAGTTTCCAGCAGACATGGGAAACCAGTGGCTCTTAGTGTTTTACATTAAACATCATTTTATTTTTGTTTTCTCTGGTACTAGAACATGTTTTAACTTCTTTTTACTCTATAATTGTAAGCCATGATGCCAGTTATTCACAGTTGTATGCTTTGTCTTCTTTTCTTAAATTTGCTCATATAATTCAATAAAAATACTTTAAAATACACTTTTCTGTGCAAAATATGATCACATTCATCAGGGTTTGGCCTAAACTCTGACATTATGATAACTTTAACAGGTCATCAAGTAAAACCCTCTAGAAACAATGAATACAATACATCCCTGTTTATTTGAATGAGTTAGCTTAACCAGAAATACAATAATAGTCTCCATTTTGTAATAAAAGTATTACATTTGGTTCAAATTTAGCCAAAGTCTTTCCAAAAACATGTAATGTTGATTGAACCATCCAGAGTTTTTAACATGGCACCAGTTGCAACTGTTTTCTTTGTATTTTTCTCACCAAAGATAAATTAAATAATAATTAAATAGATTAAATTTGATTACGATGAGGCCCTAATTAAAGTTGCTCTGTGCTACATTTTCTATGGGGAAAATTAGAGAACAGATTTAAAATTGACATTGTTATATAAATATATATTTATATCTTTGAAATTAAGTTTTTTTTGTAGAAATTTTGTTTGCAAGAATATATCTTTTAGCAATACATTTACCATAAGCAATAAATTATAGTTGAGCTTCAGATCAAGGGTTTTGACCACTATATTATATAAACAAATGACACAAACTGTGATATGTGTGGGGTGCCGATTGTAAAGTTGCACATGGTTTAATAAACATTAATTTTTCGCAACATTGAGCAACAAATTACATTTAAAAAAGGTATTTTTTAATGTTACTTTTGGCCAGATTTACAGCAATATTTGTGAAATTTGTTGTATTTACTTTTCTCGTAAAAATATAACGTCAATGTTAAATCTAGATTTAGATTTAACTGTAACATTTAGATTTAACATTTAGGTTTAGATTTAACATTTACATTTAGATTTAAAATGTAGTTTTATATGTAACATTTAGAATTAAATTTTACATTTAGATTTAACATATATATATATGTTAAATTGTAAATGTAACATTTAGATTTAGATTTAACACATAGTTTTAAATGTAGATTTAACATTGACGTCATATGTTTACAAGTTTTTCTGAAAATCTGGTCAAAAGTAACATAAAAAAATTGACATACGTTTTGTTGTGAAAAGTTGCTGTTTTAGTTTTATTAAACCATGCGCAACTTTACAATCGGTGCCCCATAGATATGAACTAAAATAATTAATCAAGTTTTATTGTTTAGTATTAATCAACATTAAGGTTTTGTAAAGGAAAAAAATATATAATTATTCTTTTAAAATGTTTTTGGAAAACAAGTAAACACTGTCTGGGATCAACATGTATGTTTTCATACTAAGTCATAATTATGACTTAGTATCTCATAATTTTGAGTTTCCAGCAGACATGGGAAACCAGTAGCTCTTGGTGTTTTACATTTAATTTCATCCCCATATTGGAGAGGTCTCCTCACTCTGTGCTAGCACTAGAGAACAACTATGCCGGTGTTTTATACAGCTTTTATTTGCAATAACCGGCGCAGTATTCAAACCAGATCCCATAAGATTACCTTTCACAAGTAAAACTGAACAATACTATAAATAAATTCACTAGCGTGAGTAGTCAGGATGCGGTAGCATAGGGTTCTATTGTATTCGCTGACACCACCTTTTTTACCCAGTCTGATCTGATGTCAGAGGCCAGAAATACACCACAGGACAGAGGGATAAGAATTATTTTTATTGAATTAATTCACTAAGAGTTGCTAACACCAACAGTTCAGAGGAACTCCACACAAGGTTACTGTTGGCCCAGGTGGCGCCGCCCCAGCCCCATTTAACACACATGACCCTTATCAATAAACTACACTGCAAACAAGTACAGCACCACTTCACAGCACACTAAAACCAGGAACACATGCACACCCTTCAGGACCACTGCAACCAGGGTCAAACCCACCGCACACTAGAGGGCGGCAGAGGACCACTTTTGCTTTGAGATGACCCCGGTGGAGGCTCGACTGGGTGAATTAGGCATCGGTTGATGAAAAATAGGCTACAAACATATACACAGTGACGTGCAGTCAGGGTAGGCAAGGTAGGCAGTGCCTACCTAAGGGTGAATTTATATTTTGATTATTTGTTTTAATTAGAATATAATTATTAATTATTTATCTCCCCACAACAGATAATTTATATTTATCTAATAATGGCACAGAGATGGAGACTGAAAAGAAAGTGGACTGTTTTTTTGTTTTTTATGGTTTTTTAGAGGAAGACTCTGTGACCCGCGACTTAAAGGAAGTTTGGAATAAAGGGAATCTTTTTAAATAACCATGAAATATTAACTTAAATGAAGCCTGTCGCTACTGCTGAGTCACTGCTAACAGCAGCTCATTAGCCTGATATGTTTAGCATTGTGTAGCTGAGAGAAATGCTGTGAATTAGTTTTTCCACATTTATTTTTATAAGCATTTTCAACAGCAGAATGTGCACCTGGAACACACACAGCTTACTTTACATTACTGTGTTAAGGCTGAAAAATTACTGTTTTAATTTTGGAGCAGCTGTTTTGTGCTTTATATGCACATCATTTATGGTTGTTTTATAGCAGTTGATCAACGGTGGATTATTATATTATTACAGCACTAATATGAAGCTGTATGGACACAAATGACCCAAAATAAATAATACATTCTTTAATTCTAAGTAACTCAAAAGTTACTTTTTCCAGTAACGCATTACTTTTTGGTGTAAGTAATAAATAGTAACTGTTACTTTGTTAATGACGTAACTAATAACGGTAACTAGTTACTTTTTGTCAGTAACTAGCACAACACTGATCTTAAGTCACTGTCAATCTTTACTTCATACAAAACTATGGTACGCCAGTTAAGTCAACTATTCATCATCATGTATGTCTATGCTGTACAACCCCTGACCAACTGAGAAAGTTGGTCACGCCAGCGCCACCACTGGATAAGTTTGTGTAAAGCCATGATAATAATAAATATGTTGATAGGGATATAATATTAATAGTGAAAGTACTAATAGTAATAAAAGTAATGATATAATGATATTAATAGTAATAATTGCAATAACAAAATAATATAATAATACGATAAAAACAATATCAAAATAATAAATATTAAATAATGATAAGGTAATATTATGATGACGTCGCAATACTAATAATACAATGAGAACACCAGTAACTATAATAAAAAAAATAATAATGAAAGAGAATACAATGGTAAATATAAGAATACCAATAACTTTAATACAATAGTAGTAAAATTATACAATAACAATAATAGCAATAACAAAATAATATAATGAGAATCCAGTAACTATAATACAATATTAACAATAACAACATTAATTAATAAGGTAATAGTAATAATAATAATAATAATACAATGAGAATATCAGTAACTATAAGATAAAACAATAATAAAAAAAGAATAATACAAGAATCACAATAACAATAATACAGTAGTAGTACAATTAGATAGAGATAATATTAATAGTGAAAGTAGTCATAGTAATAATAGTAATGTTATAATAATATTAGTAATAGTAATAATAGCAATAACAAAATAATATAATGAAAATCCAGTAACCATAAGATAAAACAATAATAAAAAATGATAATATGTACGCACGTCATTCCTCTCTCCGTCTATGGCTGCAGCAGTCGATGCAGCGTCTACGTGTATAACCTTGGGCACCATGTGATGAACTTTAGCTTACCTTAGCTTTCTTAACTGTCACCATTAAAACAATGTGCATGTTAACACGGAGATTCTCCCTGTGCGCTATAAAGGGCTTGACTCCACCAGCGTGTGGTGCTCTGCTACGGAGTAAAAGCCTCGTGCGCTTTTGTTTTGCTTACGTGGTGAAAATGTGAGCATTTCTAATGCTGTGTTCACGGATGAACACACATGTTTACTTACCAGAATAGTACGTACCACGTTTCCACTCTAGAAAACTGTGACACACAATAAAAATGCTGGTTACATGGAGCTGATTCATCTTCAACAAACACGTAGTTTAACAAACAATACTAACAAAATAGTGAATGATATGTTATTATATACAGACATAAAGTGACATTAACAAACTTACAACATTCGCTGCCGATTGATTAACGTAGATGCCGACAGATGAGTAGCAGTTGATGGCAAAACAGATGAACTGTGATCAAGATGGATGCCAGATGCCAACAGTCGTCTCTCAACAGATGGTGCACAAACGTTTCATTTCTGGGTTGTCGAGAACTGAAATAAATTTAAAATAATGCGTGTGTGAGTGTGTGTGTGTGTGTGTGTGTGTGTGCGTGTGTGTGTGTGTGCGTGTGTGTGTGTATGTGTGGAGCAAATTTCTTCCTGACGCAGTATGAGTTCAACCTTAAACTTAGTCAATGGGTTCCAAAAACCCCAAATGTGTGCATCTGTTATTTTGGAGTCATTTGGTGTTGCAAAACGTGCTACTTCCGGTTCTGGGTTCATGGCATCACTGTGTTGCAGTTTTGTTTAGGCTCAAAAAATAAAAGGTCAATATTAAAAACGTTTTTGTACTGCTAAAAGTTATTTCAGTTAATATTTCATGGTTATTTAAAATGATTCCCGTCATTCCAAACAAATCGCGGGTCACGGACTTCACTTCCTCTTCCGTCTCCATGTCTGTACCAGACTTCACTTCCTCTTCCGTCTCCATCTCTGTACCAGACTTCACTTCCTCTTCCGTCTCCATCTCTGTACCAGACTTCACTTTCTCCTGAGCCATGCAATCATTAGCGTCTCAAACCGTCAGCCACTGGTGAGTCTTTTGCCGACGTTTCCCATTGTTTAAACCAGATACAGTAACTGTCCGTGTAATTGCTCACTAACACTAACGTTCCACCAGATACGGTATTGAACTCAACCCGTTCAATACTTCATCTGGAAAACTTCGGATTTTCTGTGGTGCCGCGCACGAAAGCAAAGCTCTGACCTCTCGGTTCGAAGATAAACAATGATTTTTGTTTAAAAAAAAAAAAAAAAAAAAAAAAACTTCACTCACTCATGTAGTTTGGAGCTTTACGTTTTGATACTTTTCTGATTGACGCTACAGTGGCTATGGAGTTTGGTCATAAGCATCTCAAACATTTCACGGGAACACACACACACACACACACACACACACATGCCCTCACCACACATAAGGTATTTATAATAAAATATACAAAATAAGTAAAATAAAACTAAAAACTAAACAATATTTTCAAAAAAGCACACAAAATGACAAGAGAAATGCACAAAAATATACAAAAAGGCTCCAAAAACACACATGACTTCAAAAGACATACATTACAGAAAAAGACAATAACAAGTTAATAACTGTCAAATATGTGGGGGAAAGGAACAATATATATGAATGTGTATATACATATATACATATACAAAATAAAATTGAGAGGGAAAAAAATGAAAAAAAATAGAGAATTAAATGAAAATTAATAATAATAATAATAATAATAATAATAATGTGTAAAAAAAAATATCACAAATATTTTGCGCAATTTATAAATTCTTTATGAATATTTTGGGAAATTATTTTGACACACATAGGCTATTAAGTGTATTTTGGACTTTAATTATTTTTCGGCCTAATCAGCAGGCTAGTGGTCACGGAGTAAAGAGGTTTCCCGCTCGCTCCATGCAGCATACAGCCAAGGCATCAGCAGACTAGTATATTTACAGTCTAATGACAGAAACGAGGAGGAGGAAATATGGCACAGAAACGCATTTTGGATTATCGTATTTGACAAAGCTCCAGCCACAAACAAGAGCCATGTTTTCAGAGGTAGAAAAACTGTTCAAGTTGTGTCTTGGCCTACCCATCTTCGTGGCCTCATCCGAGCACACTTTCTCCGCCTTGCGTCTTTTGAAGCTATGGGTACGCAGCACTATGACCGAGAATAGACTCACACACCTTTTGCTAATGCATGCTCACACAGAGATTCTGAACTTCCTGGATATTTGTCCCCTCATGAGAGACTTTATCTCCATGACCTCAGAGCTCAGCTCAACATTTGGACACCTGTAACCAGGCACCCAGCCTGAAGCTTAAAGTAAGAGCATGGTGCCGCTGCACACTTTCATATCTATTCATGCAGTTTAATGTCACACTATAGTATTTTTGCAAGGTGGTGGGGATGGAGATGGAGTGTGTTATTTTGATCGCGTGTTCTGTGCGTAATGGATGTAAAAAGTTGTTAAACAGCATTTAAATAGTCGGACATTATTTCCTTATGGTTTGCGTTAAAAGGTTGGAGATGGAGACAAAAAGTGTTATTTTGTGTGTGTGTTTTTTGTGTAATGGATGTGGAGAGCTGTTCAACAATGTGCTTAAATAGTCAGAGTATTTTCTTGTGGTGTGCATAAAAAGGTTTTGGAGCTAATGGAGGGCTGGCATGGCGCGTCATCAACAGCGTCATCAACCCAGAAGTCGCCATATTGGCAATATTCAGCAGATAAACAAAGTGCACGCACACAAGCAAATCCCAAATTTAGAGAGGAAATGATGAATTATTAAAACATTTGGAGTTTTATAGACTGCCAAAAGTTATAACAAATCAGGGAGAACAATGTCAAGTTATCAGAGGAAAGGAGGCGCTTGTGGCTAGCGAAGCTAAACCTGAAACTATGAGGCAAACATCTGGACAACATCCAAACTTGTGTTCAGCCCATTTCTTGTCAATTAAGTGAATTGTTGATGGCAGCGACTCTTAACTAATTTTCTTATGGCAAGCCCTTTTAACATTTAATAAGATATCTGAAATTCAATTGTTACATGTAAAAATGTAATTGCAAATATCTGTAATTCAGTTTCTACATGTCGAAATGACATTTTGACATGTTGGAATATATTTGTTACGTGTGAAAATGGCTTTACAGATATCTTGAATTAACATTTCAACATGTTCAAATGTAATTTCCACTAGTGAAAACTAAATTGCTACATGTCCGCCAGACTTATTAAATGTTAAAAGGGCTTGCCATAATTTTCTAGTGTGATGTTAAGAATATAATTCATATCAAGCTACTGCATGTAGCATTATTGACTTTATATAATCACATTTAATAGCCGGCCACAGTAGTAACACAGTTCTTGAAACGTCTGACCTTTTACCATTATTGCTTTACTTACTTTGGCCTTCACAACACATCTGTTGTTGATGACTTGATACTGCATGATATCTCCCTCACCCACCCACCCACCCACCATCTGGTTATAGACCTCCAAACTAAGGGTGCAACGATTAGTCGACGGTGTCGACAAAAATTGATAACAGAATTAGTCACTGACAAAGGTGTTTGTTGACAATTGTCGGTTACGTCATCACCGTCTTCTTCAAGCTGCGGATGGAGCTTTACATTGTTTTTCATGCTCATCCAACCGTCTATATATCTGTGCTCAGAGCTGTATGCACGTTAGAGGGACATATATCATCAAAAACACTCCCATTGGTAAGAATATGTCACTCTTACCGTGAGCTCAGCGCTGTCGACGCTTCTCACACATGTAGCTCTGCTCGTCACAGTCTACCTGACGCTGTGACGAGCAGCGACACATCACGCACCGCTAGTTAAGTTAAGATCAGACACCCATCCAACAAAGTCAACCAGTCTAAGTTCCTCCATCAGATCCAACCAAAGGAACCTGCAGCAACACTTATCAACTGGAAAGAGGACTAAAGCTAACTAAGCTAAGCTAACCCACCGACACATAAGACTGGGCTAAGAGCTAATGCTAACCACTTCATGAGAGGAAGAGACCAGTAAAAAGTCCACGTCTTATGGTCATTAAACCACAAAGGGCCACAGATTTATTAATGGTCAGATTTAACACTTTTATGGAAAGATAAATGCTAACATGTCACATGTCGTGTGAAATAAATTTTGGCATAAAACTATCGTCACTATTCATCTGTCCCAACTTGTGAAACACAATATTTTTCATTATATTTCACGTTTTCACAAACAAAACTGGTCCCATTAGACAGTAATGTAAAGATTGTGATTATTACACCAGAATATCCCATTAGTAATTTTCTCAATATATTAATGATTAAATCATCAATTGATCTGGTTTAATTATAGTAAATCAGAGATATTTATGTAACTCATTATCAGATATAAAATAAACTAGATTCAGCAGCAGTAGTTTATATTAAACAGTAAAAACACTATTACCTTTTCATGTGCCTTATTTTTATTTAGAAAATAATTTCATTATAAATGAGGAAATAAATAAATTACATACAATAACACTAATGGAGTGACCTGTATGCACAAACATGTTTCATAAAATATCAGCTCATTAACTCTTTGTGTAAATGCTATTAATGAATCACATTCTAGTGATGATGTATTCAATTTAATTTATGTTTGTAAGGAACCTGTTTACACTTTAAGTTGGGAATTGTTTTATTTATGTATTTATATTTATTGTTTTATTTGTCGTAATTGGACCCAGGCCAAATTTGAAAGATTGTAGCAACATAGAGCAAATAATTGTGCAATTTGTCATCTGATTAGTCGATTAATCGTTTTAATAATCGATGACTAGTCGACTTTTAAAATAGTCGTTAGTTGCAGCCCTACTCCAAACTTTTATTAGATTTGAGGTGTTCCGCTGTGTATGGGCTTGGCGAGAAAACCAAGTAGTTGATAATATCAGGATATATAATAAACAGAAGACTCTCCGGGTCGTCATTGATCCAAGATGAGGAAGCCAACTGGAATGGATCTGCACTACCAATAAAGCCTAACTTTTCCAAATACGTCCCTTTCCTGCGGACCAAGTCCTTCTCTGTACGCCTTTGCATCTTGAACGCATTTTCTATGGTTTATCTATCGCAGTGTTTACTTCCGAGTGCCTCCAACATATATTGTTTACCTCTGATTCCCGCCAACATGGCCGCGCATCCGGGTTACTGCCCATGTCCGTGAAAACCCTTTATAGAGTCAGGTGACATAAACGTAGATGGTGCAGTGACTTAAGTTCATGTCAGCTGACCAAATCTTGCATCTTTATAGTGTTATTGTGAAGTTTAGCTAATAGCGCGTATATTCATCTGAGAACTGATGATGTCTGTGCATTACAGACCCTGGCTGTGCTCACTGAAGTGTAACTGATAATAAAGTAGTGAATCTTTATCTCTCTATTTATTTTTAAAATGTATTTTAAATGGGCCTATAGGCTCATAGGTTTTTGTCCAAAAAAAAACAAACAGCACCCCTTGTTCAAAATGACTTCCTGCTTGTACTTTTACAATTTAAGTAACAGTAGTTCTACTTGAGTAGGATATATCAGTACTTTTTACACCTCTGTGTTTAAGTGAATATAAATAAATAAAAAACACATTGAGAACTGTTACTTTCTGCACAAATCTTCTTTTAAACTGAACAATGTTTGAGAAAACAGTCGTTCAGTGTTAATGGAAAGTCAAGCAGGGTGTGGTTTAAATGTGAAAAATGGTTTCGCACCAACTGAAGACTATTGTACGTGCATGTTCATATTAAAGGAAATGATTGTGCAACTAAGCTATGTTTAGCCAAAGGAACCTATGATCAACGTACTGTGTCTGTATTATGAAGCGTTGGATTAAAATGGCTGCCAAAGAAAACTAAGTCGTCTGCCTTGTTGTTTTGCTGCATCTGGAAATACATTTATTCCACAACATCTGTTTTCAGGCAGATCACACACAAAAGTAACATCTTCACTCAATGGCTGATCCTAAAGGTCACCAACCCCTGGTTTAGGTCCTCTTCTTCTCTCTCTCACATTAAATAAAGCATTAAAGTGATTCTATGTAAATGTTGATGCTGTAACATGTTTCTCTCTCTGCAGTCTGTGTTTTCTCCTCTCTCTCCTCTTCCTCTCTTCATTCTGACTTTTATTTATATTATTTCATAGATTTATATTGTTTCTTTTTTTAACCACATTTGTTTAGATTTTTTTTTTTTTTTATTGCATCAAAGTAAAATTAAAACATTCTAAAAAAAAAAAAAAAAAAAATGAATAAAAATATGTAAAAACGTGTTAAAAACATTTTTTTTTTAATTAGATGTTGAAGATGAAAACTATTTTTCAAGAATAATAAATGTAGTGAAATGAGTGTAAACTGTTGGAATAATGTGACTGTTCATTATTGTCAGTGTCTCTGCTGTGATGTTCTGTGTTCACTATAGTCGACTTTGTAATTTCCTTTTTTGGTGATAAAGTTGAACTGTTTCATTCTGTTTGGCCTTGTGTGTGTAGCACATTATTTAAAGTTTAGAATCACTGTATAATGTGTTTTTTTTTTTTGTTTTTTATATGCATAAACCCCACCCATTTAAACTCCTCTTCCTCTTTTTATGACATCACTGATATAAGATGATATTTTTGCTCAGTGCACTCACAGATCAGAGTGTGAGGAAACATTAGAAACATTGATCTACAGCAGAATGCTTCTCCTGCAGCTCACTCTGCTCTTTGTGCTCGTGCTTGGAGGTAAACTTCTTCTTCTGTTGATGTTGTTTTATCATTTAACAGAGTAGATGCTTTGGATTTCATTTGTTTTAATTAATTAATGAAAAGGAAACCAGACCTCTGTGTTAAAAACATGGATGGTTAGAGAATATAGACAAAATACCATAAAAAACAGCTCATTTTGACAGCAGAAAAAAAAAAAAAAAATAGATAATTTTAACATTAGTCATATTTCAGTCAGATAATAATGGACCCAAAAAGCTGAAATACATCAGTTTTAAGTTTGAAAATTGAATCTACTCAAGTTGTGATCATTTTGATCAATATTAGTTTATTTCTATGAACAAACAGTATAAAATGATTAGGAGAACACAATGAAGGAGTATGGACCTAATTTAGGGCCACAGAATGAAAATTATAAATTTATGTTAAGAAGGTTTTTTATTTGGAGCTTCCTCTTCTTCTTCTTTTAGTTTATGAAAAACTTTCAGTTTTTACATTTGTGGAAATAAAATGAAATAATTTATTTTAAAAACTTACAAAGATTAATCTGAAGGTATTGTGTGTAAGAGGAAATATGATTTTAAAAATGATGAAAAAAAATGCAGGTCACTGCAATTGTAATTGAGTTGTAATTGAAAATGTGGCAATTACAAAGTCAGTTATCTAAACTCAATTACAGTTTAATCACGATTACGACAGAGTTTTTAAATTATAATTATGCCATAATTGTAATTAATTATCAATTACGCAATTACAATTGACCCCAACCCTGTTTTATTTTATAGCTTTATAACGACTGCTCTGTGTTTCTTTGCTGCAGGCAGCAGTGATGACATCTTGATCTATCACAGAGCTGGAGATGAGGTCATCATGTCCTGTAACAATGTGAATTCATCTGAAACATCATGTTCTCTCATTAACTGGCTGTACTACAGAGACAGATTTACTATTGATATCATTGTTAGTGGTGGACAGATTAATGAAGATTCACCTCAAGCTGATAAACTGAGTCTGGGCCGTAGATGTTCTTTGACCATCACAAACATCTCCTCTGAGGATGCAGGACTTTACAGATGTTACTATGGGAAAACATATGAACACTACACATATGTGTTTCTGAACATTTTAACACGTGAGTAACATGACATTATTGCAGCTGTTCCTAAATTTACTACGACAATGAACAATGCAGAGAAAGTCACATTCAGACCCAAACAGATAAATATGATCTATGACTGAAGCTTTGAGGAATCACATGTAGAAACTCCACCAGTTCAACACACTCCAATGTAGGCTTTTTCCTCTACTTCCTAATCAATGATATCATAGGTTCTATTATTTTTGGTGTGGGCGTCTGAGACTTTTCTGTGTTACTATACCTCTTTTTTAAAATGGTAAAATGTGCTAAAGCTTGATATGAAACATATTGTTAACTACATATGTGTAGAACTGTACATAGAACTGTAACAAATGTTAAATTATAATTGATATTTTTATAGAACTTTCATGGTAATTAGGGATGGTTTTTCCTCTATTTTCTCACTATTTCTTTAGTTGAACAGCTCTAGGACAGATGACAACAGTAGTTATTTTTTAAGTTTTAGTCACAAGTAAAGATTTAGCAGTCCTGTTTCTGTTTGTTCCTGAAACTAAGCCTTCACGCAGGTGGCGTAGCAGAAGAAATTATGTCCAGACATTTGAGAGTCCTACATTTTTCTTCTTGAGCTGCTGAGATGGGCCCAGAACAAAGAGTGAAGCTGGTGTAAGACGTGATTGGCCGATTTAATCACAAGGCATTCCAGCCCCGCCCTGTAGGCCATTTGAGAGGGGATGAGGGGAGATGGTGTCTCAATTGTCTTCAAAATGTGTCCCCTCTGTCAACCTGCCATCCCTCCCTCAGCCTGGGCAGAGCAGTAGATGTTAAAGCTGCAGTATGCAGAATCGTGAGACGCTCCCTCGCTTTCTGAACAGAAACTTACTGGTCTTGTGTGTTTCTCTTAGATTTACAAGCTATCTCCACCTTCTGCTGGAACATCTGCCATTGCACTGTCACTACTCTCAGATTGTGAACGCCCATAGATTTTTTACGAACAGCTCAAACAGCCAATAGTAACACAGCAGTCCAGCGTCACGCTGCTGTATTTCTACAGCTCATTTACAAAGATTCACTGTCCACTCAGAACACTTTAGTTTACAATATCCTCAAAGATGATTATGGATATTTGACCAAATGAGGCCAAAAAAAAAAACTTACATACTGCAGCTTTAAAGACCATCAGTACTGACCAGGGTTGGGGTCAATTATAATAGTATTTGCATAATTGATATTATGTAATAATATTATCAATAATAGGTATTTTACAGCTGATTTATGACCAGTTATCATTAGAGATGCTAACAGAAAGCTAATAAGAGGAAGGGTAACTTTTTTTATTTCAGGCTCAGGAATTGTGATTAATTGTAATTGAATTTAGTCATTGAGAATGTAATTGTAATTGACGTTCTGAGGATTACAAATAATTGTAATTTAATTGTAATTGGAAAAAATGCTGGTCACTTTAATCGCATTTGAGTTGTAATTGAACATGGGTAATTGAAAAAACGTAATTGTATTTGCATTGTTTTGGAAAAATGCTTGTCACTATAATTGTAAATGAATTGTAATTGAACATGGGTAATTGAAAACTTACAGTAATTGTAACTGAAAATATAATTTACCCCAACCCTGGTACTGACCACAAATATCACTGTTCATTTAATTATTTGCATACTTTCACATTTTCCTCAGTGTCAGCAAATCAAAGCACTGATCCAGTGGGAGGAGTCACACTGACGTGCACTCTGCGGAGGAACCACCTTGATTCTGTCTGTGAACGTGGCAGCCTGCTCCTGCTGGACGAGGAAAGTGCTGAGCTGGAGCGAAAAGATGAAAAAAGCTGTCTTTCCTCTCTGACAATAACACATCAGAGTAACCACAGCAGACAATACACCTGCCAGTTTGTTACAGACGATGAAGTGAAAATATCTGCTGACTACACACTTGTGTCTACAGGTAGGACGACCAATCAAATCTCACCTTTAACATGTAAACACTGTCTTTATATGTTCTTCATTGTTTTCAGCTCCAGTTGATTTAACGTCTGATTCGACTCCAAACAAGATCATCTTCATCCTCAACATTGCAAAGATTTGCCTGCTGATCATCCTGGTTGTTATTGTTACTACTGTTCAGATTAAATACAGGAGGAGGACTGGAGCAGCAGAAGGTGTGTATCTCTACAAAGATTTAGTTAAAAACCTATGACAACAGAACATAAAGGTCTGTGACTCAGAGAGGACAAACTATGAAAGGATAAACTCTTCTTTTCTGTTTGTTTGCTGCTGAGAATCATATCAACACTGTACGACTTTAGTTATAACATCAATAACCAGTTTTTGATTCAATTCCAATGACAGAAATGTCTTTTTTTTTTGTTACAGATGCTCAAGATCAAGATTGTGTTCCTGTGAGTATATTTATAACCAACCAGCTTCTTACTAAACACACGTCAGCTCTCAGGAACTATTTAGGTTCTCAAATGTGGTCCAACAGCAGCAAAAGTAACCAGTGATTGTTTCCCAATACACAGAGTGGTTGATATGTGACTGCTCTAGGTTTAGACCTAAAGAAAAGAATCTGAATTATTAAACACAGGTGTTATGTACGTGGTTAGGAATATTAAAAGAGACAGCAGACTCGTGTATGAAAACATGAACTTTTTACTTTCTTCTTCTTCTCTGCTATACAGTCAGCAACACAGCATCATTCAACCACAGCGACCCCTGTGGTGTAGCAACTGAAGACACAACATATTTCCCCTTTGTTTAAGAATGTTACTGATAACTAGGAAATAATCAATACCTGAAATCAAATAAGACTGACTGTAAATTAGTGTTAACTTCAATCTTCATTATTGTTTTTTCACTGCAATCACTTGTTAATATTAACAACATTACTCAGTAGTACAAAATAATTATAAAGTAGCAACATAACCTTACAACTACAATTACAGTATCTCTTCCACTTGTAATTCACATCATGACAAAGTCATTTCACATTGTCTGGAATGTTTTTCCCTTTTTTTTTACATCATTTTCTATTTCAATATTTCCCCCAAAGGCCATGAGAACAAATAATGTTTGTAATTGTTAAGCCAAGCAGGCTTATTTCTGAACCTCGTGGGTCTAGGAACGTTATCAAACAGTGGTGGTGCAAGTTCTGGCTCAGGGGCTGGGGCAGCAGTCATGGTTTTAATGATGTTCTTTGAGCTGTCTGGGACCAGAGAGAGATGAGATGCATTCCATGTACTACCATCCTCCAGCACATAGGAATGTACACCTGCTTTCTCTATCACTCTGGTAGGTGGGTGAAACAGTCCTTTTTTAAGATGGTAGTCAACATGGGGTTTACCGTTTGAGAGTGGCGGGGGAGCTGTGTCTCAGATTTGGGAAGGATGTAAATTTGGGATGCATCATTTTTATTTATTTTATTTAATTTATTTGACAGGGACCATGTACAGGAGCATTAATCAGCATTTCATCATTTCCATCTGCAGTCCTCAAGACAGACAATTACAAATCACTGTACAAAAACCAATACAGTTCCTTTGAATCAGGGGGTTTTAACACTAGACACCCTCATCAAAGGTGACCAGCTACAGGGTGATCAAGTCTGAGCTTGTGTCCTATAACTGTTTCCCACTCTGTCCTATCTGCAGCTTTATGCCACCTCACACACACTTGAAAAACACCAAGAATGTAATGAATCATCTCTTTATAATTCAGGGTCTTCCTAGATTTAACTTTAGAGGCTTTACCAAAACCAAGGTCATGAGTTTTGTGCTAAAGTTAAAAAGTGTATCATTAGTTGTCTGTAGTTTGAGTGGACTGTCTGAGAAAGTAATTTCAGAGATGCTTTGTATCATTTGTTACTTTTTCACATGAACTAAAGAGTTGTGACTGTGGATTGTAACTGGTTATCACTATAGTTTCTACTTCTGAAGTACTTTGTTTTCACTCAGGATGAGCAGGACAGCAGAGTGATCTATGATGATGTGGGATCATGAATCATCAAGGCCCTGCCCAGCACCACAGTAAGTGACTCATATACGTCCCAGCATCCAAGAATCTGTAACCTACGTAATATTTAAGCTGTTGAACTGTTACACATATTAACAATAAACACAGATACACAAACAATATCCCAAAGGATTGATGGGACAAGTTTATGATAATCAGAATAAGTTTGTTTTCATACTTTTCATAAATGGTGGCTGATAATTGTTAAAGACAATAACATTATAAAGGGCTTATAATTAGCCAGTGAATAATATCAAATTATTACAAATATTTGTAGCTAATCTTCCTCACTAGTTACTTTTGATATTCTTCCAACAGCACCAAACTACCCTAAGTAATCCATAACCTGGTTGATCGTGTTGCCACCCGTTAAACCTCCCACAAAAAACAGATTTAAGTTCCTTAACTTAACTTTGCTTGACCTCTTTTTTAAAAAAAATAAAACTAACAAAACCTACATAGGATTACAAGGGTTCAGAAATAAAATACAAGAAAATTGTCCTGTGTTCAAATTATTTTCCTGGTTGGCTCAACAATAATAAACTAACACAGACACAGACAATATGCTTTTCAGTAGCAGCTTTCTGTCACTGGTACTTATGTCATTTTTAATACAATATTGGAACTATTTGGTGGCGTTTCAAACCAGATTTTGTCTCCTTGCTTTTCTAAAATAACTTTCCAGAATCTATGGATGTGTGCATGGATGTGGATCATTAATACTACATCATAAACAGAACGGATCCTTTGCCCCAGCCGAGGAAATCCAGATACTACATCTGTAAATGATGTAACAGCCATATATCTTTTATTTGATACATAATATTGTGCTCTGCAGCACTGTGTGGTCTTACAAAGGTCTTATAGACAGAATATACAGGGGTTCTTAAACTCTATTAACAGCATCTGCCTGTATTGTTGCTTACAATTAGTATCTGATGACCTGCGTGTGTGATGCTGCTGTGAAAACGTCCTTAACCTTAACCCTTTAACACCGACTGTGTCACTTGCGACACATAAAATGACCGTACCTATCTTTATTTGAAAAATTCCAACTGTTTCTATAAGCTAAGATGTTGGGCTTTATTGACATCCTACAAACATTTTGGTAATCACGTTCCATCCTTCGTAGAAGCCCTGCAAAGAAGTCACTTCGGCTTGCGGGTGGTGTCGAGTGGAGACGGAGAAGGGGTGGTGCGCGTGCACACATGGAGATACAAAACTGACTGATAATATATTTTATTAACAGGATTATTGAGTATAAAGATATATAATTATAGTAATAAACACAAAAAGAAACCATGAATAATAGTCCATTCCAACACAACCCCAGAACATTAATTAACAGAGGAAAAATAACGTGATGTCAGATCTGCATTAAGCAACAAACTGTTCAAGTTTCTGTTCTAAATTACATCAACATTAACAAGAATAAATATTCAACCAAGTAGTAAACTGCTTCTTAAAGTTAAAAACTTCTCGAAGGAGCCACTGGAAGAGCAGTTTCTGATGAAGAAAGGTAAATTTATAACGGTTCAAATTCCTGGTTGAAAGTCTGAATGAATGAAACTCTGTTGTCTTCTGCGTTGTGTGTTTATGTGTGTAATATTACATAATTATTTGTGTGTGTGTGTCTGTGATGTGAGTGTCCGTTACTGTTGAATACATCATCGATGCTGTTACAGCCATTTCTGCAAGACTTGCTTTCGGTCAGGAGAAGATGTCATCAGGTGGTGTCCAACTCTCACTGGGCATTCTGACCCTAAACCACAACACCCTCTGCTTGGCGGCAGTCACTGTCCATCCTCTCCTGGCCCCCAACACAATTCCTCAACTCCTACTCCAGAGTCCACAAGATGCTCTTTCTGCTGCCTCACCCAACCTGAGGACAGCTGTCTTTTTCTCCCTTCCTCCTACTCCCAGATCTCTGAGTGTCTTCCACACACACTGTGCCATGAAACCCCTGCACCCGACCTCAACTAGGAATAGCCAGGCCTACCAACCCTTGTCCCTGCACTGCTCGACAAGGTCCTGGTACTTAGAAGCCTTCCTCTCATATGGCAACTTGCACCCCTCTTCTCACAGGACCGTCAGTTCTATTAGGATAATCTTTTTTGACTCCTCTGAGCACAAAAACAAGTCAAGCCTCAGTGGTGATTGCACAAACTGGGGGATAAATAAGTCTCCTGCCCAGGTGCACTCTCATCTCCCATGATTGTGCTGGTCGGAGAAAGCCCTTCATGATTTTCTTGGGGGCTTGTGGTTCCTACCCTTCCCTGACAAACTGCATAGATGATGTAGGTCTCTTGTTGGTCTACTGCTTTTTCAGTCTCTCCCGCACCAGTGTGTGAGCCAGTGCACAGAGGACCTTATCTTGGCGCCATCTGTATCTACCATGGCTAAAAGCCTTCTTGAACCCTGCCAATATGTGTGCCATGGTTTCTCTCCCTAGCCCTCAACCTCCTTCTCTCCTCCTTGACTCGGGTCTGCTTAACCCCACTGCTAGAAATGGGTGAATCTGAGTCCTTGCCTTCCTAAGGCTGGGTTCCCAATAATGTTCTTTAGCTTCAACGCGCTTACTGCTGGTGATTCTGGTGTGTCAGCTGATCTAGTTGTGACACTTGCATTCCTGACCTTCTTATTGTTGGCATCTTGGTACATCATCGCATCCCTGCACTTATCCACCTTGAATTCTTCAACCACTAATGATAGAGGTAGTTGTAGCCAGCCAGACCTGATGAATAGCCCTACTGACGTGAAGTTTTGTGGGATTCCAAGCCACTTGCAAAGATGTTTATTCACTTGCTTTTCAACTCCTTCCACTGCTGTCATGACACTTTGTAAATTGTTAGTAGCTACATCAGTCTTGGTAGTAGCCCATGCTGGAAGAGCCAGCCCTTAAATTTCTGATTACATGCACCTCGATTTCTTCGGCTTGAACCGTATTCGAGCCCAGGTTGCCACATCGTCAAGTGCGGTAGTGAGGTCATCCATAAGGCCTTTTATTTGAGGTTGTCGGGTGCCGGACTCCATTAATGGCCCTCTGGACTCATTTTCTGCCTCTGTTATGATCAGATTCACTCTGTTGACAAACAGGATGGGGGAGATGGTACGGCCCATTACGATTAGGCATTTTTGTACAAGTTGTAAGGTATAGCGCTTGGTACTGGGGCAGATGCTGATCGGGCTTTTTGCACTATGTCCTTTACTCCCCTCCATGTTGGTTTGCTGGTGTCAAGCTCCTCCTTAGGAGTTTCAGTCCCACCGATCATAGGGTGTGTGCTCCAGGCTTGATTCCGGGAAGTATCACAATGGCCCTCTTTTAGGAACTCCTGCACAACCTGCTTGAGGCTGGTCAGTCTCCCAGATCTTGCTTTACTCAACAGATTTTTGGTAAACCTGTATGGGTCCTTAATCAACTGGGTTCTTTTTGGTCTCCTACTCCTTCCTCAGTTTCAAAGACCTTTCTGCCCTTCTCAGTCTGCAGAGTGGCATTCGGAGTCCACTGGTCAGATCTTTTTCTCCTTGGCACTTGCTCTTTTGTACTGCTTATTGAGTCTTGATCTACCCTCTGAAGCACAAGATCTCATTTGCCCTCCTGTCCAGCTGGTTGCTACGCTTTCTGCTAATGCTTATCCTCTCATCTGTGGCAAAGCGCTCTCTGGCCATGGTGAAGATGATGGTTGTCAAACAGTCAATTTTCCTCTCAGCTGATCCTGTTAGAGTAATCTCAAGAACTTTGTTCAAGGCAACATCAAGTTGGCTCCCATGCCGTGCTATTGTTAGCTAGGGGCCATTTCACTCTCTCTCTCTCTCTCTCCCTCTCTCTTTTTCTCTGTCTCTCTCTGTCTCTCTGTCTCTCTTATTGGTTAGGTGCAGGAGAGTCCCTCCTGTGGTTTTGGGATGAAACTGGAGCTGAGAGGTCTCTGGTACTGCGGGTTGCCTCCTGACTAAAGTCCTCCTGAGTCTCACTTAGTGTATCCACAATATAGTATCTTAAGGCCCCTTGCGTTCTTGAAGAACCTCCCGAAATGGCACTTTGCTTCCAACACTTCCCCTGTAACACTTCCCATAGCCATAACCGTTGTGACCGTCCAATTGAGATGTGAGTAAGTGTGTGTTTGTGATATGCATGTGTGTGTTACATTACCATGATTATGTGTGTGTGCATCTGTGATGTTAGTGTGTTTCTGTTTCTCGACAACTTTTTTTTTTTTTGATGGGGATATGAAATGAAATGATAAAGAACTCTTCTTCTTTTTCCACTGTCCTGTGCCAGCCTGCAGATGAAGCCCAGGAGTAGCAGCAGTTCCAGGAGGAGCTGACTGAACATCTCCTTGGGGTCATCTTAGTGGAGGGCTCTCAGAGTGAACCTCAGCTCTTTCCTGCAACATCTCAACACTTCCCTGTCTCCACCAGCAGCGTCACCTAATCAAAATCCCAAAGAGCCAGCCTGGGTCGACAGCGCTGCAAAGTTTGCTGCAAGTGCACTCCTTGGAAGTGTTTGTGTTTGTGATGTGGTCCTATGTCTGCAGCCACACAGAAACTGCTTCCTTCAGTTCCACCAATGCCATTAGGGCCAAAAAACGGCTGTAATTATTTGCCATAAATGCCCTGTTTTTGCACAATTGTAACCAGGATTTTTTTTAAATTTATTGTAAATTGTTGTATACATTGTAAATTGTTTATTGAAAAATCTGCTATTCATGGAAGTTTTAATTGTTTTCTTCCTTCTAAAAAAAAAAAATGTGTTTGTGTTATTCTTCATTTTAAAATGATATTACACTGTTGGAACATGTAATAAATTGTGATAAACTGCCAATTATTGGAAGCCTAAAGTGTTATGGACAACACTTCCTTCATTTTTATGACCATTTTATGTAGACAACATATGCACACAAAAAAAACTCACGCGGAGATGTTAATATTAAGGGTTAAAACTCTGATTAAATTACAAGGGTTTGAAACACCATGAGGGTGGAGACAAATGCTTCCTTGTTAACATATGCTGCTATCCTCTTTTAAAGACATACAATCAATCAAAACTCCCGTATTGTTTCCTGTAGGTCAGAAAAAAAAGAGGAGGACGAGGAAGAAGAAGTGATGTCTTCAACAGTCAAAGAAGCAGTGAAGAAGATAGTGTGTGAGGCAGTGACGTCCCGTGACCACTAGGGTTGGGTAGGCACGTTGCAAATCGAGACCACCAATGACAGTTTCATACGTTTCTGCTGTCAAGTGTTAATTCAATTCAAATCAATTTTATTTGTATAAAGCAATTTCCAACAAAGTCATCTCAATGTACTTTTCAAAATATAAAATTCATAATAAGAAAGAAAAAACCCAATAAGATCCACATGAACAAGTGTTTAGCCATCTAACAAAATCAACATCATAAGCACCATTAAAGAAACATAAACAATTACAATTACAAGATATATCTCATGACACGGCAGCACATCTGTTGTTTGTGTTGGAAACACAGAAACACAGAGAAAATGACAACTTAGAACAGCCTCAGTGAGGAGCATCCACAAAGCCAATCCTTCCTTTTGTACCATTCACTATGAAAAGCATGAAACATGTTCTGACCTTACCTTTGCTGAAGGTCTGGTAACTCAGGTGTTGGTCTCCATCTTTGAAAAGCTGTCGTTTTTCCTCAAAACAAAGTTTCTCTATCATCTCTAGCGCTGTCACTCGCCCACTAGTTAAAGAACGTAGCAGCAGCAGTCACGTGTCATCTATTCACTAACATGTTGTGAACTTACGTATAGCATTTAGCATAGCGCAGTTACGCGTAAAGGCAGCTCTCTACGCTGCCTTTACGCGTAAATTGATGTCACATTGGGGACCTGACTGCGCATGCGCAAACACGTAAACTCATGCAATGAGAACGGAGGCAGAAGAGCGATGTGCCTTTGGGAGGGGGCGTGGCCTCCCTCTGCCTTACAGCGGAGCCAAAAAAAAAAAAAAAAAAAAAGACTGTGCAGCTGTTCCAGGAAACAGTGCTGTTTAGTAATTTGGGCTATGAAACACACAAAATGCGGACACTTTCAAACTTATAGGTACTGTAGGCTATTGGAAATGGAAAAATAAATAATTTATAATTAAAAAGAAAAAAAAAATTATAATTAAATAATCAAAATATCAATTCACCCTTGGGTAGGCACTGCCTACCTTGCCTACCCTGACGTTTGTATTAAAGGTATTGCTCAAAATTGGATCAAAAGTTATTCAAAGAATAGAAAGCAATATGTACAATTAAATGATACTTAAACTCAGACCAGTGCAACGTAAATCAGGGAGTACCCCAAGGATTCATACTTGGGCCATTACCGTTCATATTATACATTAATGACTTTACAAAAGCATCAGAAAAATTACAGAGTATTTTATTTGCAGATGACACAACCTTATTTTACTCAAGTAAAGATATACAGGAGACAATGGAAGTAATGAATGAAGAACTCAAAAAAATAAAACATTGGTTGGATCAAAATAATTTAGTTCTCAATGTTAACAAACAAAACATATAATATTCAATGACAAAAGAAACACTGATGATGTATCAATAAAAATAAATGGGATGGGCATTCAAAGGGTTAAAGAAAATAAATTCTTAGGAGTCATCATTGATGAGGACGTCAAATGGAAGTCACAAATAAATTATATAAAGGGAAAAATAGCAAAATCCATTGCAATATTACATAAAGTCTAAATACATTTTCTCTACTCACTTTATATAACACAATGATTACACCATATTTAACTTACTCTGTGGAAATTTGGGGTTTGATCTGTTAAACTTACATACAGCCACTGTTCATGGCTCTGAAAACTATATATAACATTAGACAGAGAGATCCATCAAACCCACTATTTATCAAATGTAAGTCACTAAATTTTAATGATATTGTTGATTATAATATTCTTCAGATTTTGTATAAAGCCAATAAAAAAACATTGCAAAAGAACATTCAATAAAGGTTTGAAAAAAGAGAAAGTCACTATTATTTAAAAAGAACAGACATCTGAGGGATGGCGGCCCTGCAGGCAGTGCCATGTGCTGCTGCTGCTGCCCTCCATGATTTTCACAGAAACAACCTTTACCTCAGGCTTAGTTTTTGTTTGGTCTGTGTTTGTTTGGTCAGTGTGAGGTCAATGTAATAGTTAGCTGCTGGGATAGTTAGCTGTTGTAGTTAGCTGCTGTTGTAGTTAGCTGCTGGGATAGTTAGCTGTTGTTGTAGTTAGCTGCTGTTGTAGTTAGCTGTTGTTGTAGTTAGCTGCTGGGATAGTTAGCTGTTGTTGTAGTTAGCTGCTGTTGTAGTTAGCTGCTGTTGTAGTTAGCTGCTGGGATAGTTAGCTGTTGTTGTAGTTAGCTGCTGTTGTAGTTAGCTGTTGTTGTAGTTAGCTGCTGTTGTAGTTGGCTGCTGTTGTAGTTAGCTGTTGTTGTAGTTAGCTGCTGGGATAGTTAGCTGTTGTTGTAGTTAGCTGCTGTTGTAGTTAGCTGCTGTTGTAGTTGGCTGTTGTTGTAGTTAGCTGCTGTTGTAGTTAGCTGCTGTTGTAGTTGGCTGTTGTTGTAGTTAGCTGCTGTTGTAGTTAGCTGCCGTTGTAGTTGGCTGTTGTTGTAGTTAGCTGCTGTTGTAGTTAGCTGCTGTTGTAGTTGGCTGTTGTTGTAGTTAGCTGCTGTGATAGTTATCTGCTGTTGTAGTTGGCTGCTGTTGTAGTTGGCTGTTGTTGTAGTTAGCTGCTGATAAGCTAGAGTGAAAAAGTGCTGCAACTTCCCCTTCCCGACCTGCCCTCATGGGGAATATGGTGGTTATCACAGCTGGGAAGACTGGCTTCTATAAGAGCAACACAATCTTCATTTTTGAGCCAGGTCTCTGTGAGGCATAATACTGTAAACCTAGAGATTTAGATGAAAGCAATCTGATATTTAATAGTCTAATAGTTTTTTCATTGTTTTGTGTTCTGTTTGTAGTTTCAATTTTTAATAGATTTTTATGGTTAATTCCTTTATTGTGGTTTAATGCCACGCTTTCCCTCACAAATGGTCAACACTACATGGCTTTTATACACTTGATGGGGCGTGGGACGTGAGATGCTTTCTCCTTCCCTCTCGCCGTCTGTGGTTAGTTATTTATTTCTGAAATTCTGCAGAAAGCCTCATCTGTTAACCACAGAAGTCTATATCAATTTAACACCTTCTAGCTGTTGAAGGTGGCAGAAGGTCTTATCAGCCCCAGTATAGGCGTCAGTGTTTAGGCGTGACAAGTTAACACCTCTGGCAGACAGAGAGAGGGAGGAAGTTGGAAGGAAGTTGACTCTGCTCTGACCTCCTGTTCTTATACACAACAGCCCTAACCTGTCAGGACGAATGATCTGTAGCTCACACTTGTCCTCTACCACATCATTTGCCAAATGAGACCGGCCAGTTTTGTTGAAAATGGCTTGGTATTTTGCAAAGTTTGCACGAGAAAGCCTCTTGTAGTTGTCATTCATGCTCTCTTCCAGGGCAGCATTGGTTGTTGCCACAAGGTTTAGCAGGTGACATGCACATCGCTGATGAGGGGGGAGTTGATATTCCAAACCAGAGTCTTCATCAAGGATCGCTCTTGCATCATGGTAGTCAATATGATCAGTCAGGTCAAGAGCATCTGGGTCAGCTTCTTCTTCTGCATCATTTTGTGCACCAAACATTTGAAAGGACTTGACAAAGTTGGATCCACTATCAGTTGTGGTTCTTACAACTAATCTTGTATTGGCATTGGACATCATCAAGAGCACTGGCAAGCATGTCAAACGTGTGAGACCCTCTCAATCTTTTGCACACTAGTGCTGTAGATCTTCCTTCCAGGGACTCTTTCTCTATCCAGTGACATGTGACCCAAGGGTAAATTTTCTGATGAGCTGACCAACAATCAGTCGTAGCAACAATTGTGACTTTATTCAATGCTGCAACCAAAGTCTTCTTCATCTGATCAGCAGTTTCACAGATTCTGGCACGGACAGTCTAGAGATGAATTTGGCTGGAAGTTGTAATGTGACAACCAATTCTTTGAAAGCAGGCTCTTCTAAAGCAGGCTGGCATTGGTGTGGGGCAGCGGTGCCTGGCTGGGGGTGCTTGGGTTCGCCTGCTTGTTGGTCCATGGCTGGTGGGATGTCCCTGCTTCGGCGGTTAGATGGCGTCCTCTCTCTTTTTATATTGTTTAACAACAATATAAAAAATACTACTTTTATTAATGAGATGTTTTTAAAACTTGACACAAAAAAATGTATAAAACTTTAACCACCAAAAAAACTTTGCCAAACAATGTGAAGTTTAGAAAAAGAAAACTAACAAACAAGGTTAGTAAATCAACCAAAAACAAACCAAACGTTAGAAAAAGTTAACCAAACCTAACTAATACGCTAAACATCACCTTATTCATTTAAAGTGCCATGGTGCTAGGTTTAGAGTAAAAATGTCATGATCCTAAACAATGTTTAGAGCAAACTGAGAGCTATTTTAGACACAATCAAGGAACATGAGTTTAGTGGAAACAGACTGTTTTGGACACAATCGAGCAAATTGAAAGCTTATTGAGCAGCAGCAGCCAACTGTATTAAAAAAGAACATTGTTGGGTTTGAAAGTTTAAAGAGAATTACTCACATTTAGCGTCAGTACAGTACAGCCTAGGAGCCCCGAACTCGCAGACGCTGTGGTGTGCACAAACCTGCTTGTGAGTCTGCTAATCGGAGGGCGTGGTTAAGAAGCGCCTGGAAGATGGGGATGATGCGTTCTTGTGGTGTATACCGGTGGGAAATTACAAAACTTTAACGACCTGGTTACATATCTTTGCAGACATATCTTCTCCATTTTTTCCTCTGTACAAGAAAAATTCCTCCAGGTATGGCCACGGGCACTCGTCCTCCATCTGTTCTTCCTCCTATTCAGTGTTTTCTTCTGTCTCCATTTTGGCTTTGTTGTCTGAGTCTCCAAATCTTCCGTCCTACTCCGCTGTGTAGATGCTACCTCCAGAAACCTGCTTCTGCAGTGGAGTTGAGTTTATGTTGCGTTATAGTAAGTAAGTAAGTAACATTTATTTCCCACACAATATAGAATCATAGCAGCCCAAGAGAAGCTAATTTAAAGCTTGAACAAATAAAAAGGTCTTTAGTTGGCTTTTGAAGGTGTCGACAGGGTCAATAGAACGCAGAGAGAGAGGATAATCGTTCCAAAGTCTGGGAACAACAGCCTGGAAAGATCTGTCATAGATTATTTGCAGATGAAAGTATGGTGGCCGGGAGGTGCCAAAAAATGTAAATTTCAAAAAATATTTGAATATTAATTAAAATTGTTGGTGTACTCAGTAGCGACTTTTGATTTTAAAAGTAGCAAAGTAGTTTACATGGTGTAAATTGTACTGAAGTATGAGTAAAATTACACACTTGAAAAAATACTCATAAAGTACAAGTACCCAAAAAATCTACTTAATTACAGTAACGTGAGTATTTGTAATTCATTACTTCCACCCCTGTGTATACGTGCTCTGTGCTTTGAGTAAGGGGCTTAGCTATGGAGGTGTCTGTAGCTGCCTGTTTATTCTCAGCTAGTCACGCACATGTAGAGCTGTGAATCACAGACTGTACATTTGATTTTAGCATTTGCGTCCCATATAAATTAGGATTGACACTATTTTTTTTTTAAATACATCAGCACGTTTCCAAAAAAGCAGTGTCGGCGTCATGGGGGACCATTTGCGGGCAGTGCCCCCCCAGCTGACTTACTGTGTCCCCCCACACACACACACACACTCTTCCCAGCCACTACAGGGGAGCTTTTTATTAATCCAAGATATCTGATCAACTAAAAGTGTCCATTCACTGACAGCGGACGGGAGTCTGCTCCATAGATATAATATACTGTGGTGTTATTGTTTAACGTTTGTGCTATTGAACATACCCTAGAGCTGTTGTAATGTGTATATGTCTATGGCCTGCTCTGTTGATTCACGTGACGTCACTCACATTGCTGCATTGCGACTAACCTAGAGCGCTAAATTCAGATGGAGAGCAGGAAGCTTGAGAATCTGTCGTCTGAAATCATCAAAATGCCCATATTTTGTGTAGTTTACGGCTGCTTCAATCGTTCTAACCGAGAAAAGGAAAATAAAATTTATAGCGTACCGAAGATTGTCGTTCACAAAGGTGAGAAATGTGTAAAAAGCTCATAGAACAACGCCGTAAAAAGTGGATTTTAAACCTACGTCAGTGGTCGGGAGGAGCAGAGTCTGCTGATGCTGTAGCGACCACTTAATAAGGTATGTTAGCTAACTTTGTTTTTGTGGCTGTTTATATAGCATTAGGAATCCATGTACCCTTCATTCTTTGGTTATTAAAACCAAATCAAAATAACAAATAAACAGTGTGGTTATTTAGTTTTTCTGATTTAAAACCAAAACAGAAAGACAGAAAAAACAAAAACCAGATAAGCAGCTTTTTTCTGTTTATTCATTTATTTTTAAACTTGTTTTGTTTGTGTGATATTTACGGAGAAATTTGAGCGAGAACTGAAGTCCGCTGCACCTGGTTTCCCTCCCCAGGTCCTGGACCAGGTCTCCTCACACGATAGGACTGTTCAGGATTTATTTCAGCAGTTTTCTGGTCCTGCTCATGTTTTCATTCAGTCTGTGGATGTTTTAGCTCATAAAAAGCAGCTCATGCTGTAGTTTTGTTTTGCGGTGTTACGGTCCAAATAGTATCTAAATAAACTGGTGACTGGCTATTAACTGTGAGGCTGGTGTGAGGAACAATAGATGTTAGAACTTCTACCATTTGACACTTTTGCAACAAAAAAAAGACAGCTTTTTTTAGGGTAGTAAAAAAAATATTTTGCACGTTATAAATACTGCTAACAACAGCCGTCAACACACACGGAAGTTGATCATAAGAAATGAGACGCACCAGTAGATTTATTACACCTATTTATTACATCACATTTGTGCATGTTTTACATAACATCCATTCTTTGGTTTTGATTTATTTATGTATTAATAACGTTTCAATTCACCAGTAATGTGACTTATGCGTTGCTTCTTTTTATGTCCGGACCGGGAGCAAAAGTCACCAGATTATCTGGATACTATTTGGACCATAACACTGTTTGGTAAAGTTGGCAGATATTCACAGATTCAGACTTCTAGCATCAATAACTCTTTAATGAAACGTCATCGACACACAAATGACACCTCTGCCATCGGTTTGAGGTGGACAACACGATACAAGATCAGTTTTATCAAAACGCAGCAGAATAAAAGTCTGTCAGTCGGTCGTTCTGTGTGGTGAGATTAAAACATGAAGCTGTCGTCCTAGTTTCCCTTAAATATCCACATATCACACAAACAGAACCAGATTTAATTTTAAAACAGAAAAACGCTGCTTGTTTGGTTTTTAAACCGAAAACCTAACAAGTTATTTCAATTTTTCCGGGGAGGTTAGATGCTACTCGGAACGTAGTGTTTTTGTTCCCCCCGCAGTTTTCTTAATGCCCCCCCGTTAGTGCTGCCTGGAGCCGACTCTGCAAAAAAAGGTCTTAGGTATCAATAAACGTGAAATTATGGAGTTCGCAGCAGGATTGTAAGAATTATGACGTAACTATAATTTTAATTGTATTTTAAAAAGTATCTCGCTGTCGTAATTGTGATTAAATTGTAATTGAGTTTAGATAATTGACTTTGTAATTGTAATTGGCATGGATATTCTATAAAAAATTGTCAAATCAAATTTAATACAAAACTGGGGAATCGTGCTACAGTTCTATGTACAGTTCTACACATATGTAGTTAACAATTATTGAAATATGTCACATATCAAGCTTCTCACATTTTACCATTTAAAAAAAAATAAATAAATTTAGGGGTAAACTGACACAAAAAAGTCTCAGACGCCCACATCAAAAATATTAAAACCTATATTTTCATTGATTATAAAACCTAACAAGGTAATCAATAGATATGAAATAAATTAGATGATGGATATTTGCTTTTAGTGTATTTTACAGCTGATTTAAGACCTGTTATTATTAGAGATGCTAACAAAAAGCTAACACAAGAGGAAGGCTAACTTTTATTAGCTTATTTATTTCAGGCTCAGTAATTGTGATGAATTGTAATTGAACTTCAGTAATTGAGAACGTAATGTAAATGGCTTTCTGAGGATAGCAAATAATTGTAATTTAATTGTAATTGGAAGAAAATACTGGTCACTGTCATTGTAATTGAGTTGTAATTGAACATGGGTTATTCAAAACGTAATTGTAATTGACTGTCTGAGGATAACAAATAATTGTAATTTATTGTAATTGGGAAAAAAAAATACTGGTCACTGTAATTATAATTGAACGTGGGCAATTCAAAACGTAATTGTAATTGACTGTCTGAGGATAACAAATAATTGTAATTTATTGTAATTGGAAAAAAATACTGGTCACTGTAATCGTAATAGAGTTGTAATTGAACATGGAAAATTGAAAACATAATTGTAATTGACTTTCTGAGGATAAAAAATTATTGGAATAAAATTGTAATTGGAAAAAAATGCTGGTCACCTAAATTGTAATTGAGTTGTAATTGAACATGGGTAATTGAAAAAATAATTGTAATTGATTTTCTGAAGATAACAAATTATTGTAATTTAATTGTAATTGGAAGAAAATGCTGGTCACTGTAATAGTAATTGAGTTGTAATTGAACATGGGTAATTGAAAACGTAATTGTAACAATATAATTGACCCTGTCAACTACATGTTTATCCTCCAGAGCTTTTTGACTTTGTCAGCGTTTTTTTTTCCGTGAACAAGCGTAGCTGCTCTAATCTTTAATATAATCACAGAGCTTTATTATATGTTGAAGAATAGAGGGCTAAAAAAACATTATCAGAATCAACACAGAAGTGAGTTTGTGTCTAAAGCTCAAAGTGTTGGTTTTGATGTAATATTGACCAACTTTATCAAATACTTCACTGTTTATTTTCATTTCACTGACATGACAGAATAAATTGCCACAATCTGAATTGAAGACGAGCAAAGGAAAAACAGACAAACATCAGTGAACTAATGAATTATGGTTGACTTTCTGTGTCTCTATGTTGTTCTGCCTGAACACCAGTTGGTCGTTGAACAGTGGGAGTTTAAAAACAGAAAGATGTGATGAAATCCGGTGCTGACGTTCTGGGCGTGCTCAGTGAGATCACCACAAAGAGGAACATCACAGATCTGAGGCTGAGGAAACATTTGAAACATCCATCACAGCAGAATGCTTCTCCTGCTGCTCACTCTGCTCTTTGTGATCGGGGCTGGAGGTAAACTTCTTCTTGTGTTGATGTTGTTTTATGAATATTTAGTTTGAATCAACCATGAAAATGTTAACAAAGTTTCACTGTCTTTAAAAATTCCTCCTAAAGGAAAAATGGTTTCTCTTGATCTGTGTGTGTGTGTGTGTGTGTGTGTGTGTGTGTGTGTGTGTGTGTGTGTGTGTGTGTGTGTGTGTGTGTGCGTGTGCGCGCGTGCGTGCGTGCGTGCGTGCGTGCGCCCGCGCGCGCTACGATGATCACGATTACAGTGACCAGCAATTTTTCCAATTACAATGAAATTACAATTATTTTTTTATCCTCAGAAATTCAATTATAATTACGTTCTCAATTACTAAACTTCAATTACAATTAATCACAATTACTGAGGCTGAAATAAATGAGCTAATAAAAGTTAACCTTCCTCTTGTGTTAGCTTTCTGTTAGCATCTCTAATGATAACTGGTCCTAAATCAGCTGTAAAATACAATAAAAACTAATATCTATCATCTCATTTATTTCCTATCTACTGGTTACATTGTTAGGTTTTATAATCAATGAAAATAAAGGTTTTAATATTTTTGGTGTGGACATCTGAGACTTTTATGTGTCAGTTTACCCCTAGATTTTTTTTAAATGTGGGAAAGCTTGATATGAAGCATATTGTTAACTACATACTGTATGTGTAGAACTGTAACATGTTTCCCCAGGTTTGTGTTAAATTATAATTGATAATTTTAATAGAAATTTCATGACAATTACAGTAATTTATCTAAACTAAATTACAATTTAATTATGACTATGACAGCAACAGATATTTTAAATTACAATTGCAATTATAATTATGCCATAACAGTAAATAATTATCAATTACACAATTAGAATTGACCCTGTTTTATTTTATAGCTTTATAACGACTGCTCTGTGTTTCTTTGCTGCAGGCAGCAGTAACTACATCTTTCTCTATCACAGAGCTGGAGATGAGGTCATCATGTCCTGTAACAGTGTGAATTCATCTGAAACATCATGTTCTCTCATTAACTGGCTGTACTACAGAGACAGATTTACTATTGATATCATTGTTAGTGATGGACAGATTAATGAAGATTCACCTCAAGCTGCTAAACTGAGTCTGGACCATAGATGTTCTTTGACCATCACAAACGTCTCCTCTGAGGACGTAGGACGTTACATCTGTCGCTATGGGAACACAAATAAACACGACACTAATGTGTTTCTGAACATTTTAACACGTGAGTAACATGACATTATTGCAGCTGTTCATAAATTTACTACGACAATGAACAATGCAGAGAAAGTCACATTCAGACCCAAACAGATAAATATGATCTATGACTGAAGCTTTGAGGAATCACATGTAGAAACTCCACCAGTTCAACACACTCCAATGTAGGCTTTTTCCTCTACTTCCTAATCAATGATATCATAGGTTTTATTATTTTTGGTGTGGGCGTCTGAGACTTTTCTGTGTTACTATACCTCTTTTTTAAAATGGTAAAATGTGCTAAAGCTTGATATGAAACATATTGTTAGCTACATATGTGTAGAACTGTACATAGAACTGTAACATGGTTCCCCAGTTTTGTGTTAAATTATATTTGATAATTTTTATAGAATTTTCATGGCATTTAGGTAGGGTTTTTTTCTCTACTTTCTGCCAAATTATTTTTATTTTTTACCTTGTCTCCACATGCGGTCAAAGGTCAACACTCTATATTTGCTAAATGTTTTCATGTTTTTATTAAGTTTTTCTGCAACAAGCAGTGGCTGAAATAACAGGTCTTTTTTTTTTTTTTTTAATGACAGCAGGTTACATGTATTCTGTTTTTTTATTTTGCAAAAATGCAGAAATGCTTAACAGTAGCATAACCATCTTAGCATCTGCATTGTTTCACCGCATGGAATTAAATTGAGAGGGTCCAGCTCTGATAGTGGGGTCTCCTAACCCTCTTCCCCTGGTCAGGGGTCTGTAACCTTTACTCTACAAGGAACCATTGAACCTCATCTCACCTGGATTAAAGTCCTCCTGGAGCCAAAAAATACCTTCTCAATGAAGACAATACAGTGTATTACACTATATACAGTTAAAGTTATATAGAATAATGTTTGATTTGATTTATATTGACCATGTATATGACAACTTAAAAACAGTTTAAAATAAAATAAAATAAAATGACATCAAGAAATAAAACAGTATCTTGCCCTCACTGTAAAATAATCTGTTCTTCCCCACCCTTTCTATTTCCTTGAGTCTCTCCTCTGCTCCCCCCCCCCCCCCCCCCCCCCCTTCCACCTAGGTGTAACACTACTCTCCCTTTTTATATCCTCCCTATAATAAAATATTTCTTACCCTTCCTTATGGAGGGCTGGTGATGGTCACAATTAAGCAATAAGATAAATCAATTTATTTCATTGCAATAACAAAACATACATTACTGTCTCATAATGATTGCACTTCTTGTAGAGTTGACCTTTGACAGCATGTGCAGACAAGTAGAAAAATACATAAATAATAATAAAAATAATAATAATTACAGCTCCACTGACATCACAGAGATAATCAGATCCTACAGTCACTACAGTTCAATAGTTTTTTTTTTAAAGCTAGGGAGCCATTGCAAAAGAGTCAAAGGGCCACATGAGGCTCCAGAGCCACAGGTTGCAGACCCCTGCCTTGGGAGAACCACAGCTGAACATCTGGCCTGGAATCATAGTCCATCTGTTCTGGTCCCATCATGATGATTCTGATGAGCGTGTTCGCTCTATTGCTGAGCTCGGTACTTTCTTCCTTTTTTCTGCTGCCCTCAATGTGAGCGCGCACTCACTGAAGGGCTCGTTTATGCCTGGCTCCGTTTGCGGACCGCGCGCACTCCAAATGAGCACAGTGGTGTTTATACTCGGTGCATTCACGGTTGCATTACCCGCAACCAAGTTGTGTGAGCGTGCATCGTCTCCTCACCTGCAGCGCAGAGAGGGCGACAGATGCACTCTGTGGGACGGGACGTCTCGAGCCCTGTCAATTGTTTTCACTTGAGATAAATCCTCGTAAATCTTAAAACAACTTAAAATAAATTAATATAAATAAAAACGTGCAAACATGGCCAAGGGGTAAAACCAGGAAACTCAGAAGCTTTAGTGATTGACAAACCTACAACATGAAAAACGTGAAAGCTATTAGTTATTTCATAATAGATATTCCATTGTAGTCAGTGTACTGTATTTACGGCAGATATTTGTTTCGACCAGCAGAGGGCGCTGGTAACCCAGTGGTGACTGGGATGCAGCTATTCTAGCCGTGAAGAAGAGATGCTATGCTAGCAGACAGAGCTAATGGAAAAATGTGACTTTTACAGATATTCACGTAATGTTACAGATATTTTTTTGGTGCTAAAGGGGTAAGGAATCATTTACGAACATGTTTAAGAGTAGTAGGTGATTCCAGTGTTCCGTATTTGCTTAAATGACCAGAACACTAGACATGCCCGTCAGATCATCACACACAATGTAAAATGCAGGAAATGTCAAGGCCAACAACATCATCGTGGTGGGAACTATAGGATCCCTTGAGCTGCCAAGCCTCATGCTTTGAGTGTGACAGCCACGCAATTTGACGCATTCTCACACCACACGCCACACTTGACATTTCTCACGCTTATATTTGAGTAATCGAGTTACTCTGATTGACTGACCAAGATAATCAATCCCAGACCAATCCATGTCTCCTTGTGCCTAAATCTGACCAACCACGGCAGGCTTCACACAATAATAAACCAATCAGAAGCAACGTAAGGCGGGTCTTGATGAGACTCTCTAATGACACCTCACGCAACACGCACATCATCGACATGCTTTCAGAAAGAAAGTGTTTCTAGTAGACAGACGTCTTCTGAGACGGTATGTAACTACCCAATTTTGTTCACTGTCTGTGTGTATTGCTGTGTGCGTGTGTGTGTGTGTGTGCGCGTGCGGGCGTGTGTGTGTGTGTGTGTGTGTGTGTGTCATAGTGTTAGTTTACTCATCTAAAAAACTAACCCCACCCAGTGCACGGACAGACATAGTCAGCTGTGTTAGGAACTGTCTGTCAGAGGCTCAGTGCAGATGTCTGTCTGTCTGTGAACCTCTATCAGTTCTGATTGTTGAAGCACTGAGAGATGTTTGAGGAAACACTGCATGTGTTTCTCTTCTATAACTAACTCTCTGTCGCTCCTCAGCAGAGATCTGCTGCTGCTGAAGCTAATGGGGCTGTTTTCACATTCTTAAAGAGACAGTGTCCTTAATGTGATTTACTTTATAAACTACTTTCAACAACTCAGAGCTGCCCTGAAAAAAGCAACACTACATAATTGAATCACATTTCAGCCTTAATGAAGGAAAAAGTCAAAAGTGACACAAAATGTAGTTATTGTGCTGCTAGTGATTAATAAAAGGGTCTTTGTGGCTCCACTGACTTTGACCCATTATTGTTTTTCTCGTAAAACTATTAATAAAAAAATAAATGGTTTATATCACCTATTGCCATTTTGAGGAAAAATATAGAGATATGAATATTGGTCCATATCACCCAGGCCTAATGTAACCAAAGCAGTAACGATTTATCTTGTAAAGGATATGATTGTCTAAACTGTGTGAAATGAGGCGTTCAAACACTGCTTAGTGTAGGATTTTATTAATGAGTGTAACCTCAATAACAAATAGAAATCACTAGACTGATATGCTGCCTTGTTATAGCAAGTGATGCTAATGCTAATGCTACACCACTTTAGTTAAACAAAGTAAGAATGACTATAAGAACATGTCAGCCCTTTTGTTGGATGTTAATTGTACTTGGAACCAGTTTGATAAATTGCTTACATACAATTTAAAAAAAATATTTGAGAATTAACTTGTCTTAAATGATATTTTATTACTTTTTTCCATTTAGGGCAATGATTTTAAGTAAGTGAATTAGTTTGCTTTATTGTTATTGTGTCTGTGCTAGACATTAACTTCAATTAATTAAAACTCTTATTCAGCTATTAGCAGTGTTAGTAGCTGAATTACACTTGTAGGTTACATCAGCATAAATACATAGTAAACAAGTGCCTTGTCTAATCTAATGTTCATTTAAACTGTTCTTATTTTATTTTTGTATATAATAGTGTATTTCTATGGACCTTGAATCTGCTGCTAAAACATTCATTCATTCAAAAATGACTTTATGTTTTAATGTTTTTTACATGATGATCTTTTTATTGACCTCCTTTCTGTTGCAGACAAGGAGAGCTGAGGTAAAGGTAGCACTGCCTTGGGCCACAGTGTTTTAAGTGGGAGCCCCCTGCCTCTGTCATCATCAACATCTGTGACAAACACCTACAACATGAGACATGTCCCCAGATAAATGATGGACAGTTGGTTGAAATGAACAATTGACAAATGAATGTATTTTGTCAAAATTTCTGGTTGATTAAAACTAGCATTAGGAGGCCACAGTTAAGGAAGAGCCACTGGCATGGAGGTGAGGGCATCAGTCTGAAGGTAGAAATCAATGCTAAAACAGGCCAAAGCCATGTTAAAAAAGGACTTTTTTTTTTTTGCCGGAACGCATCAGGTCACTAAAGTCTCACTCTTGTCATTTTCTGAAATTTATCTTATTCTATAGGTTCCCAAACTGGGGTATACGTACCCCTAGGACAGGGGTCTGCAACCTGTGGCTCTGGAGTCCCATGTGGCTCTTTGACCCTTTTGCAATGGCTCCCTATAGCTATAAGAAAATATTATAATAATGAATTGGTGTTTCTTAGATAGGTTATTAATGATCAATGACAATGACTTCAAATAAAATCATGACACAATAATTTGTCAACCTAAAAATAAATCGCATTGTGCAATAACTCTCATCAACCAGAAACTTTCCTTACACCTGTGGTTAACCTTAAGTCTTAAATCACTGGTAAGATACCTAAACCAACAAAAAGACTATTCTGGAAGAAAATAGAGATTTTATTTGTGTGGGGAAATATTTAATTAACTGCCATAGTGCCAGACTAATATGCATGCTTGATATGTTGCAAGAAAATAGTAATTAATCCAATTAAATTCAACTTGCAAATAACAAAGTCATCTCAAAGCGCTGAACAAAATATAAAGTCCTGAGTAAAAAGAAAGAACCCAACAAGATCCACATGAACATGCATTTAGTGACAGTGGGAAGAAAAAACTCGTTTTTTACAGGAAAAAATCTCCAGCGGAACCAGGTTTAGAGGTGGCAGCCATCCGCTTTGACTGGTTGAGTTTAGTGAACAGAAGGGCAAACAGAATAGGATAGAAGGACAGACCATCTGAGTGTTCCAGACTAGTTGAGCTGTAAACCACCGATCAGGAACCACCAGCTCCTGCATCAAGACACCTGAAACAGAAAAGAGAGCCCTCGGAGGGCGAGGAGAAGGCACAGACTGCAGGAAAAACATGATACACTATGATACACTCGTTCCTAGTGGTGAGGTTAATATTAATATTAAACGTCTTGCGGCTTCCGCCATGCTCTGAAATGCTACCACTGCAGACGAGGTTTCGTCTTGTACTGGGCATACGTAATGATCTCAGCAATTACTACAGGAGGGACCTTGTCCGCTTTAAATTATCGTCTCTCGCAATGGTCTGAGGTGCTGACCATTGTGTGTAATGGTCTGTGATTGTGACCAAAACAACAAGACCAAGTTTTTTTTCAGGTTAACGCTATTTTACGGTATACGCTTTAGCAAATAAGTAGGTTTGAGTTTACTTTTAAAGGTGGAGAGAGTAGCAGCCTCCCGTACTAAGACTGGAAGCTGGTTCCATAGGTGAGGAGCCTGGTAGCTGAATGCTCTGCCTCCTGTTCTATTTCGAGACATTTTAGTTGCTTCCAGGAGACCAGCAAACTGAGAGTGGAGTGTTCTGCCCAGACGATAGGGCACTAACAGGTCTTTAGTATGTGTTGACCGACATGATCATGTGTTATTAAATTCATGTTATTTTTTGTAGCACTACAAATTAGGGATGCACCGAAATGAAAATTTGCGGCCGAAGCCGAATAAAATATAAACGCTTGGCCGAACACCAAATATCGAATATTGAATGCGGTTGAAAGTTTTACACAATTTTTTAAATAGTGCATAAATTGCCTAGAATAAATTTTTAGACATGTTTTTTTTAAAGAAAGTAAATGTTTATTGAATATTCTGACATTTTTTAAATATTCCAGCAGCCTTTGCTTTTCAAAAAATTACGGATTTTTGGCTCACAGCGCTAACAACGGACTCAGTTGTGGAATTGGACGGCTTCTAACTTTTACGTGGTGATGGACGACGGAGAGCGGTAAGCGGAAAGGAGAGAGTCTGGCTGTGTTTGTGTGCAGAAAGGAGGAACTGCTGCTGCTGGTTCTGCAGCAACACGCACACACTTTTCCGACTCAAAATCACTGCGCGTTTTTTGATTGAGTCATTGCGTCACATGCTACTATTCAGCCTAGCTTTTCACTCACTAAATGTTGCTTTTTTTGCAATATTTGGCCGAATATATTCGGTTACCGAATATTTGGTGCATACCTACTACAAATACGTCAACAAAAAAGATATTCATTATTATTAATAATATTGTTCAACATAATTGTAACTACTTATAGAATTGTATACACTATATTGTCTTCATTGAGAAGGTTTTTTTTTTTTTTTTTTTTTACTTTGGAAGAATTTTAATCCAGGTGAGAGGAGTAAAAATGGCTCCTTTGAGAATAATGGTTGCAGACCGCCGCCCTAGGTGTACACCTTTCAGGAGGTACACAAACATTTCAGTTTATTTTTCAACATTATAGATTTTTTTTTACATGTGCACAGACTTCTTTTGTTCATCCATCAATCATAATTTGTTGCACAACTCTTTAAAATACACCAAAAGTGAAGTTCAAATTCTAAAATGACCAAAACATCAGAAATAAATGAACAAAAAGGCCTAAATTCAAGGTTTATGTTGGACGAGACACAGGAAAGAGTTTAGACGAGCCTGCAGACAGGAATATATAATGTATAACATAAGCTAAGGGGTACATGGGGCAATAATTCTTCTATGTCAAAATGTTTCTATTTTTGAGGATTTTGTTTATGGTTCTGTGGGTGTCCCTTATTTTCTTTTCTGAAAGGTGGCAACCCTAACAGCAGTACCAGTAACATGCAAGTGGGGTTGCCAGGTTGGGGGCTGGGCTGGCCCTGTACACACAGGTGGCGTAGCAGAAGGAATTGTGTCCAGACATTAAAGAGTCCTACATTTTTCTTCTTGAGCTGCTGAGATGGACCCCGAACAAAGAGTGAAGCTGGTTCAAGACGTGATTGGCCGACTTAGTCACAATTCATTCCAGCCCTGCACTGTAGGCGATTTGAGAGGAGATGAGCCCATGCTAAGCAAAATCGACTTTTCTGTGCTGTAATCGACTTTTTTGTGCTGTAAACAATTTTTCTGTGCTGTAAACATAAAAGGACTTCATACACATCACACACAAAACAAGTTTTTTTTTTCAATTATTCCCTCAATTGTTAGTTAGAGGGTGATTTGCTCCTTTCTTACTGCAGTGCGAGCCCAAACACCTCGCTCCAATATGATGACGCGTTCCCACTTCGATGACGAATTTGACGCAGCACTGAGCTGAAGAAACCGCGCCTCCTCTGAAAGCGGATCGGTTTCACATCCCGAGTCAGAGTAACCTCTGCAGACTCTGTTCCTCCTGAGCATGTTTGTGACTTTTTACTGTTGCTTCTCCACCTTCTGCTGGAACATCTGCCTTTGCATTTTCCCTACTCTCAGATCGTGAACGCGCTTAGACTTTTGACGAGCAGCACAAGAAACAAATATTAACGCCCAAAACAGCTCATAAATCGCCCTGTTTGGTAGAAAGATCTCTGATTGGCTGAAATCCAGCATCACGCTCCTGTATTTCTTAACGTCATTTACAGCCAGGAGAATGAGCAGAGATTCACTGTCCACTCATAACACTTTAGATTACAATATCCTCAAAGAGTGATTATGGATTATTGACAAAATGATGCCAAAAAAAAGAGAAAAACTTACACACTGCAGCTTTAAAGACCATCAGTACTGACCAAGGTTGGGGTCAATTGAATTGTAATTGCATAATTGATAATTAATTACAATCATGGCATAATTGTAATTGTAAAAAATGTTGCTGTCGTAATTGTAATTCAATTGTAAATGAGTTCAGATAATAAAAAAACAATTATCAATTATAATTTAACACAAAACTGGGAAAGAAAGAAATTGGATGATAGATATTTGTTTTTAGTGTATTTTACAGCTGATTTAGGACCCGTCATCATTAGAGATGCTAACAGAAAGCTAACACAAGAGGAAGGTTAACTTTTATTAGGTTACTCAATTCAGGCTCAGGAATTGTGATTAATTGTAATTGAACTTTAGTCATTGTGAACGTAATTGTAATTGAATTTCTGAGGATAAAACATAATTGCATTGTAATGGGAAAAATGCTTGTCACTGTAATTGTAAATGAATTGTAATTGAACATGGGTAATTGAAAACTTACATTAAGTCTAACTGAAAAATGTAATTGACCCCAACCTTGACCACAAATCTCACTGTTCATTTAATTATTTGCATACTTTCACATTTTCCTCAGTCTCAGCAAATCAAAGCACTGATCCAGTGGGAGGAGTCACACTGACGTGCACTCTGTGGAGGTACACATACAGCAATTGTGAAGAAGGCAGCCTGAGATGGCTGGATGAGGAGAGAGATGAACTGAAGCAAGATGATGATAAAGTCTATTATAGTAGACAGATGAACTGTGTTTCTCATCTGATAATAACACATCAGATTAACCACAGCAGAAGATACACCTGCCAGTTTGTTAAAAACAATGAAGTGAAGATTTCTGCTGACTACACACTTGTGTCTACAGGTAGGACGACCAATCAAATCTCACCTTTAACATGTAAACACTGTCTTTATATGTTCTTCATTGTTTTCATCTCCAGTTGATTTAACGTCTGATTCGACTCCAAACAAGATCATCTTCATCATCATCGGAGCCTCAGTCGGACTGTTGACCATCCTGGTCATAGTTGGTCTGACTGTTTTCATCAAATCCAGGAGGAAAACTGGAGCAGCAGCAGAAGGTGTGTGTGTGTGTGTGTGTGTGTGTGTGTGTGTGTGTGTGTGTTTGTGTGTGTGTGTGTGTGTGTGTGTGTGTGTGTGTGTGTGTGTGTGTGTGTGTGTGTGTGTGTGTGTGTGTGTGTGTGTGTGTGTGTGTGTGTGTGTGCGTGCGCGCGCGCGCGCGTGTGCGAGCGTGCGTAGTTTTAGTTTCAGTGTTTGAAAAGTGTGTCAAATACACAAAGGGTTTGACTTTATAAAGCTTATTTATGGCGTCTGATTTTTCACAATCAGGGAATCATAGGAGAAGGGTTGGGGTCAACTATAATTGTAATTGCATAATTGATAATTAATTACAATTATGGTGTAACTATAATTGTAATTGTAATTTTTAAAAATGTTGCTGTCGTATTTTTTTAATTAATTTGTAATTGAGTTCAGATAATTGACTTTGTAATTGTATTTGCCATGAGAATAAAAAAAAAAAAACGACAATTATATTTTGACACAAAACTGTAGAACCATATTACAGTTCTATGTACAGTTCTACACACATTTTACCATTAAAAAAAAAAAGATCTAGGGGTACACTGGCACAAAAAAGCACCCACACCAAAAATATTAAAACCTATATTTTCATTGATTATGAAGCATAACAATGTAACCAATAGATAGGAAATAAATTAGATGATATACTGTAGATATTCGTTTTGAGTGTATTTTACAGCTGATTTAGGAAGACTTATCATTAGAGATGCTAACAGAAAGCAAACACAAGAGGAAGGTTAACTTGTATTAGGTTATTTATTTCAGGCTCAGTAAATTTGATTATTTGTAATTGAAGTTTAGTCAATGAGAACATAATTGTAATTGACTTTCTAAGGATAAAAAATCATTGTAATTTAATTGTAATCAGCAAAATTTCTGGCCACTGTAGTCGTAATTTAATTGTATTTGAACATGGGTAATTGTAACTGAAAAACGTAATTGACCCCAACTCGGCATAGGAGAATGTCTATGCACTTTAAATATCAGGAATTAGCTGAATTCTACTCTAATGCTCCACAAATTGCTTCAGATTTCGTCTCAAAACAATTTGAGGCTTGAGCTGAGGAATCTTTGCTATTCTGACAATAACACAATGGTCAGTGATGTCCAGTGACGTGCCGTGACCACTAGGGTTGGAGGCACGTTGCAAATCGAGATCATCAATGACAATTTCATATGTTTCTGCTGGCAAGTGTTAATTCAATTCAATTCAATTCGATTTGATTTGTATAAAGCAATTTACAACAAAGTCATCTCAATGTGCTTATCAAAATATAAAATTCATAATAAGAAAGAAAAAACCCAACAAGATCCACATGAACAAGTGTTTACCCATCTAACAAAATCAACATCATAAACACCATTAAAGAAACATAAACAATTATTCAATATAGCCTCCATACTCTCCCAACAAGATATATCTCAAGACACGGCAGCAAATGCAAACGTTTTTTTGCATCTTGTCCGTTTACACGGCAACAGCATTTTGGTGTTTGAAACTGAAGTTTTTAAAAACGGGCTCCAGAGGAATTTACCTGAACTTCTCCAACATAGTGTTGATTTACTTCATCATCACTTGGATCAGTGGAGACGTATTTCATTCTGACCACAATCACAGTACTGCACTCCTACTTAGAGCTTTAAATATTTGCCTGAACCCAGTGTCGGGCTTAATTTCTACCTTTTTAACACAGACTCTGGTTGGTCTCGGCTCAGATACTGCACAGTAAATGAACGGTCAGATGATTTTGTGCTGTTGCCACAGACCATGCATAGAGGGTGTCTACGTACTGCAATGAAAGGACACCAGAGAAGAAGGGCTTGTGCGTGGCAGCCATCATAATAAAAAGGCTTTGTGTTCACCCAAAACAGTGGTCTTTATTTGTAAAGGAACCTAACACAACAAATGTGTTTGGATTACCGCGAGAAAGATGCACAAATGGATGCTGAGGAGGTGAATGGAGGCTGTCCTCTGGTACATGAATAAACAATGCTAAAAAATGCATGAACGACTTGTTCAGTAAGCATGTAGCATCACATGAAGCTGCTTATCATGTTTACCCCCAATTTCCACCGCATCTGTAACTGCTCTGTAACTGCAAAGCAACTGATTGGTTTCCATTCAAGTCCATGTGTCAATTTCCACCATATTCTAATCTGCACCAGAACAGCACCGTAACTGCTGCAGCATGATGCTTCCCTCTGCTGCAATTACGCAGCACTTCTATTTCTGCTGGACGCTGGAGCTGTGCTGCAGCAATTTAACAAAAATAAGCCTGTGTGGAACAGGAAGTAGTGCATCGACACAGAATAAAATATCTGGATAATTTAAAAAAATATAATACTCTGTGCAGAGCGGATCATAATTCCATCCATTGACTGAAATTACCCCTACTTGGAATTACACTGACATTCCGGGGCCTCCAGCGGACCCATTTCGGACTCTACCGGAAAAACAAGCACATATTCGTATTTGAGGGGACCAGACCTTTCCGTTGATACCATGTTTGGCCCAATCCAACCACTTTTAAAACCGTATTTTACATATGAATATTGCATTTATCCATGGTTGTATCACATACATATATCGCGCGATTACACGTGAATTAGCGGGATATCCTGACTACTTACTGCAACAGATGCACAGCAAAACCGGAGGCGGTGGGATTGCTGGACTGCATATTGCATTGAAGTTACGCAGCGGAGTAATTTCGGTGCAGATACGCATCCAGTGGAAATCCAGGGTGACAGAGGAAAACACCAACATTCCGGGGCCTCCAGCGGGGCCATTTTGGACTCTATCTGAAAACCGAGCACATATTTGGACTCAGAGGAATAAAACCTGTTTCAGCTTTAGCCGGCGCAATTCGGACCCTACCCAAAAACCAAGCACATATTCGGAATCGGGGGACCATGAGACAATTTACAACCCCTGATTATATGAGGTCACCCATGAAACAAAAAATATAAGATATTCTACTTTTCGCCCAAACAGTTTTTAAAGAGATTTTTCAGCGGTGACTGTCCTCACCTGATAGAGATGCTCATCATCATCTTTCTGACAGAAGAAACATCTTTCTTTAGCCAGTGGACTTGTATGGGACCTCCTAAATTTTCTGTCCACGTTTCTTGGCAGTGTGGCGGCCAATAGCTAATGCGTGTGCGTGACGGTCTCAGGCACGTTGGATGTGGGCTTTGTTAGTTGTGTTTTCATGGCAACTACGATGGTAGACTGTCTGATGCGTAGGGAGTGTGTTTTTTGTACAGTTTTGCAGTCTTCTTTGGACCTCAACATAGTTGCCATCATGCAAATTGGCTCTTTCTTCCATTATGTCCAGCACATGCTAAGAGCATTCATTTCTTGGCTCTGAAAATGATAGATTAGCTGGTAAAATAAAAGCTCCAGGTTATTTAGAAGCTGAGATATTTATGAAAATGCTTTTCACTGCAGCCATTTTGTAAAATTCAAGACTTGGGGCAAATGGAAACATTGATTTTCTGATTGCTTATAAAATAAGGTTTCCAAAAATGTATAGTTTTCATATTTAAAAATCCAATAAAATTTAAAATCTAAATGTAGTAAACCGAACTATTATACTTAACATGAGATAAAGGTTCCTGAGACATAAATAAACAGAAGTAATGCAAAGAGTTTGACAGGCTTGAGCTAAAGACATTTAAACTGCTGATGCAATAAATCCTGCTGAGGAAGTGATTTGTTCCTTTGTTTGACCTCAGGATGAGGAGGAGAGCAGTGTGACTTATGTCACCGTCAGCTACAGAAACCGAAACCAAGAGGCCTTGCCCAGCTCAGAGGTAAGTGACTCCGTACGCCAAACCATTGCTCCCACTTTAGCAGAGTCGCTAAAGCACAAGAAACCAAACAACTGGACACACACACACAACATCATTAGGTGATGTGTAATCAGAGGTGGCAAAAGGACTAGTCGTCAATACTGAAGAAAAAGTATAGTTACTTAAAGGCACACTGTGTATCTTTTGGCCACTATGGGGTGCTAGACATGTAACTTTCACGTCAAGCACCCCTAGTGGCTACAAACGCTTCTAGTTTTTCCTGCTTGCTCTCAGAGGAGAAGGATGCTATTTTTCCCTCTCCCTCATTTCCCTGCTTGCTGCTCTGTTGTCTTGTTTTGTCTTGTTTGAGCCTCTATCAACATCCCGATCCTGAATTTAATCATGGAATTGATTATCTGGTCTTTTTTAGCTTTTGGTCAAATAATCAAAAATCAACAAACAAACAGTCGGGCCAGCCTCCCTTGTCTTTTGATTGTGTATGCAGACAGTAGTTGACCTGTAACTTCGGGTTAAGGATTGGCTCTAAGGGCTGGGTTGGTCGGACTGGGGTGCGAAGCGGGGCTGGGCTCGCGCCGCGACTGGAGGAGCAGCCACCGCAGCTGAAGGCCCAACGTGCGGCGGTGGGAAGGCGGGTCGGCTGAGGGGGCCGGGACTTAGCAGTTTTAAACTTTTTGCTTGCCTCGGTCATGACCAGGAGTCGAACAGGCGTTAAAATACTTGCAAAAGCCTTTGCTCCATGAGTATATCTGAGCCTGTGGTCACGTGACTGCCGTAAAGTAATACGTTCTAGAGCAGGGGTGCTCACACTTTTTTAGCATGCGAGCTACTTATAAAATTACCAAGTCACAATGATCTACCCCAGATCTACCCACCACAAAAATGCAAAACATATATTTCACATATGCTTATTTTCACATATATTGAGGATTCTTTACATGTACAATGTATGTTGATGTACCTTGCATAACCGCATGAGCTAATTTTGCACAACACAACATGAACATTTTTTGTAATTACCCAAGTTTACTTTGATGACTTGCACTGAACTGAATCAGCGAGGGATGCATAGTCCGGACAGTAGCTGCTGACAGCCAGCCTCAAGTACACTTCCAAATGTTCATCAGTCATGGTGGAACGGTACTTGGACTTAATGATCTTCATGTGGGAAAAGTACGGTGGCTGGGAAGTGTCAGGTGAATGCATTTACAGAATCTGACACAAATGCAAACAGGTCACAACACGAATGCAAACAGGTCACAACGGAAGTGTTTCCGACGGACCGGTATTACAGTCGGACAGTCGGACGGGTATTATGATATCATAGCCTGATGTGAAAAATATAAGAGTATCCTAATCAACTTTCACTTACTTTCATACGCGTTTCGATGTCTTCTTCTTCTTCTTAACTGTTCTGGTGGGTTAAAAACATCTGCCAGAAACGTGTCCATCTGTAATACCGGTCCGTCGGAAATACTTCCGTTGTGGCCATTTTGCATTGGTGTTGTGACCTGTTTGCATTTGTGTTCATTTCTTTAAATGCATTCACCTGACACTTCCCGGCCACCGGGTTTCCGCAACTAAATTTCCCCCCTAGTGGCAGGTCAGCAGAAAGCAGGGCTTTAGTCTCTCTTTAAATATACACAATCACCTCAAAACTCCTCCATTGTCTCCTTTAGGTCAGAGAACCAGAGGAAGGTGAAGAAGAAGTGACTTATGCAACGGTTAAGAAGTGAAGAAGAACGTGTGAATGTGAAGGCAACACTTCACCTACTGTCAGTGCCAATACTGCTTAAACTTGTGTTCTCACTGATAGTCACTGCTCTGATTCTCTGTGAAATAAACATTTTAGATTGTTTTGTTCTTTAGTTTCCAGCAGACATGGGAAACCAGTGGCTCTTAGTGTTTTACATTAAACATCATTTTATTATTGTTTTCTCTGGTACTAGAACATGTTTTAACTTCTTTTTACTCTATAATTGTAAGCCATGATGCCAGTTATTCACAGTTGTATGCTTTGTCTTCTTTTCTTAAATATGCTCATATAATTCAATAAAAATACTTGAAAATACACTTTTCTGTGCAAAATATGATCACATTCATCAGGGTTTGGCCTAAAATCTGACATTATGATTACTTTAACAGGTCATCAAGATTTAAAATTTACATTGCTTTATATAACTTTGAAATTTAGTTTTTTGATAGAAATTTAGTTTGCAAGAATATACTGTAACTTTTAGCCATACATTTACTATAAGCACTAAATTTAAGTTGAGCTTCAGATCAAGGGTTTTGACCACTATATTATATAAACAAATTACACGATGTGTGTGGGGGGCCGATTGTAAAGTTGCAAATGGTTGAATAAATATTAACCTTTTGCAACATTAAGCAACAAATTACATTTAAAAAAGGTATGTGAATTTTTTTATGTTACTTTTGACCAGGTTTACAGCAATATCTGTGAAATTTGTTATATTTACTTTTCTCTTAAAAAATATAATGTCAATGTTAAATAAAAAATCAAAATGTAAAATACTGAAACTAAATCTAAATGTTAACTCTGATCAAATGTTTGCATCAATGAGTTTTTATTTTGGTATTTCTGGTTATTTTTTTCCATATTAGCTAAACATTTAGATTTAACATTTGGATTTTAAATTTAACATTTAATATTTAAATGTAACATTTAATATTTAAATGTAACATTTAATATTGAATGTAACATTTAATGTTTCAATATAACATTTAGATTGAAATTTAAAATTTAGATTTAAATGTAACATTTAGGTTAAGATTTAACATTTACATTTAGATTTAACATATAGATGTAAATGTAACATATACATTTAGATTTAGCAATTTGATTTAATCATTAAAAGTTATTAAAAGTTAGATTTTTTTTTTGTAAATCTGGTCAAAAGTAACGTAAAAATTGACATGCATATTTTAAAAGTTGCTGTTTTAAGTTTATTAAACCATGCACAACTTTACAATTGGCGCCCCAATGATATGAACTAAGTTAAGTTTTATTGTTAATAATAAATCAATATTAAGGATTTCTAAAGGGAAAAAATGGAAATGTAAAACAGGTAAACACTGTCTGGGATCAACATGTATGTTTTGAGAGTAAGATAATATCTCATCATTTTGAGTTTCCAGCAGACATGGGAAACCAGTAGCTCTTGGTGTTTAACATTTAACATAATTTCATTTTTGTTTTCTCTGTCCTAGGATATTTAATAATTATGAAATAGTATCTCATAATTATGATTAAGTAGCTAATCATTTTAATTTAATTTTCAGTATTCTTAGTAACTCATAATTGTGACTTAATATTGTATTATTATTATTATTATTATTTGTTTTTTTCCCTGGCCGGAATATATATATATATATAATTTTACTTTTCTTAGTTTTTTGTTTAATTTTACTGGCGGGAATGGGCTTCCATATATTACTAATGACAGAGTTAAACACAAAGGAGTCAAAACAATAACCTCTGCCTCTGGGACCCCTATTGGACTACAACTCCCAGCATCCTTGTAGTGAGTTTCTGGGCGTGGTTGACGTCAGCCATTGGCTGAGCGCGAAGTTTTGAATCTTACAGGAAGAAGGACGCAGCTTAGCGTCAGCTAACTTTGTCATTTTAAAGCCAGTCACTACAACAAACACATTATATATATCACAAAGGATTTATTTACATGTTTTAAGCAGGCATAGGGTTTACATTTGCTGGCTGTAATGGAGATTTCGGCGTATTTACAGTAAGTCACCGCCAAACGTTAATATTGTCATTTGTTAGCTTAGCCGCCAAACGAAAAGGATGGAAAAATGAGCAGTAATGTGTATTAAAATGTGTTCTGGTCATTTTTACAGGCATTTTGAAAGTAGTCTGAGCTCTTACACTGGAGACGACCCTCTGGAGCAATGGGAGAAGTGAGTGCACTCATGTTTTATCGATTATGTTCTTTATTTATTGGACATTTGTCAACTATCACTTGTTTTAAAACTCATTTTTGTTTTCGACGTACATTTTCCTACAGATCTGGCCTAAATACTGCGTTAAGTGATAAGATTGACTCTTTATTTTATTTTATTTATTTATTTATTTTTAGCATATTGTGATATTTCATCATTGTTTTCTCGTTTAAACTCGGAAGCAACAAATACACACAAATAAATGTACGCACAATTCAATGTACACACAAATAAATATAAACACAGATAACTATACACAATTGCAACAGAAAACAAAAAATGACAACAACATGATGTCAATAACAAACAAAATGACAGAAAAATCTACAAAATGACTCCAAATATTTAAAAAAGACCAAAAAAAACCCCATACAAAACAACCCTTAGAACACAACAAATACCCCAAATTACTTCAAAACAACGAGAGCATACAAATTATCTATAAAAACAAAACAAAATGTCAACAAAAATACACACACGACAAACAACAAAAACAGAAAGTTAGAGGAAAAGAAAGTGACAACAAAAATAAACCAAGTAACTCTGAATACATACAAACACATGAAAACAAGACCTCATCTTAAATTATATTTGTTCATTTCATTTATTAATTTTGCACACATTAAAGGAAAAAAAAAAACAACATTAAAAGTGCAAGGAGGGAACAAGAGAGTTCCACCCCTTTCAATAAACACATTTGAAACCAGGAGATAAAATGCACAATTAAAATTTGATATGTGTAGAAAAATTTAAATATGGACAACGTACATAAAAATCTTTGTCAAAAGACAATGGAAATGTGAATTAAAAATCTAAATTATATACCAAATTAAAACATATGCGTACACCCATATACACATGCAAATATTAACTAGAGATTAACTTCTAACATCTACATAGCTTTATGTGCTTTAACAGCTTAAAAAGTGCTGTTTAAAAAACAAACATATTTAAATAATGTGGAATTAACTCATCATCTGTCCACCAATAATTTGAGTTGAGTAGAGTTAGCGTATCTTTATTGATCACGTATTGAGGAAATTTAGCTCAGCTCAGATAAAGTGCAATAAAAAGAAAAGACATCAGAAGGAACAGAAAACCCAAGAGACACCCGAAAATAAACAATACAATAAGCCAAATCAGCATTATCAGTACGCATGCGCGATTCCCGGGTCAATATATCCGGGTCAGAGTTCACGACTACCCAGCGTGTCAACAAAGCCCCTGTCTAGCAGAACAACCGGCTACTTATACGGACTTTTAGGCATTTACTTTGCTTAAGGTCATTTTAAGGCAATATGCCAGGGTCCCATTGTTCAGTGCGTGGCTGTTCCAACGGTACACGTGGGCTTAATACGTGGATGAAAGAGTTTTGCCCCGTTCACGAGTGCAATAAAGGAACCTCACGATGTATATGCGACCCGCCATACGTACTCATCCCATTTCCTACTGAAAGAAAAGATCCAGAACGTCGTGCCGAATGGATTAAATCAGTAAGTTTGACATATACTGTACTACATTAAAGCTAACTAGTATATAAATATTATATTGTGGTGTACATGTTAGAGAGGTGTCTCTCACCCAGCAGGTTTCGGGGGTTTGTTGGCGTCCTTTTCTTTCTCGCCACAATATGCCCGATCCCCCCAGGATCAACTGTCAACATTGATCTCGAGCAGAGATTTATAATCAAGGTTGACAGCCTCTCGTTCCTGCTGTTTTGTCAAAACTATAGGCGCTTTTTGAAATGACAATGCCCAAGCGAGGGCCACCAGTTCTTTCTTCCTCTTCCCAGTAACAACGTGTTCACGTCTCTTACAATATGCTTTTAAAACATCCACTTTACAACGCTCAAAATATTCAATATCTTTGTCAGACTCGGCCATGTTTACGTTTTATGATACGAGCTAGGCGGGAGCTGGGTAGTCCTGACCTTTGACCCGGACCAGCATGCTTTGCGCGCAGCGAGATGCCGAATCCGCTTATAATAGATGCTATATATGAATAAATATATAAATAAGTTTAAAGAATACAGATTCAGGGTTGGAGTCAATTACATTTTTCAATTACAATTACATCTTCAACTATCCATGTTCAATTACAACTGATTATAATTACAGTGACCAACATTTTTTTCCAATTACAAATAAAATTACAATTATTTTCCACTGAAAGTTAATTACAATTACATTTTCAATTACTAAAGTTTAATTACTTTTAATCATAATTACTGTGTTTTATTAAATAACCCCATAGAACTGAAGCTTCCTCTTGTGTTAGCTTTCGGTAAGCATCTCTTATGATAACAGGTCATTTGAGTGTATCTATCATCTATTAGATGATGGATAATATTTTTTTTTTATCTCTTGGTTACCTTGTTTGGCGTCTTAATTAGTGAAAATATTGGTATTGATGTTTTTGGTGTGGGCGTCTGAGCCTTTTTTCTGTCGCTGTACGCACCCATTTCCATTACGGTATTTTAAATAGAGAAGTGACAGGTAGTGGAAAAAGCTTGATATGAAAGACATTTTAATTGTTAACTACGTATGTGTAAGACATAGAACGGTAACATGGTTCCACAGGTTTGTGTTTAATTAGATTAATTACACAATTACAATTATCTTTGATCCCAACCCTGATATATATATATACATATTTCCATATTTATTAAAATCAAAATCGGATTATTTATTGAGGGGGATATAAAAAAAAGTCAAAATCAGAAAATTGATTCTCCTGTTTAATCAAGAGTCTCTCTCCCTTTAGAAACTGTTGAAAAACACATGTTTATAGTGATACAAACTAGGGATGTCCCGATAAAACTTTTTTACTTCCGATACCATACCGATATTGCAGCCTTGAGTATTTGCTGATGTCGATCTGATCCGATATTATCATGAATCATACATAATTTTATTACTTATTTTGTAGTGTGGAATGTTAGAAAAGGTTTGATCAAGTGATGTCACTCAAACAGAGAACAATAGTCAGCAACAGTAGGGATGACAGACACTGACCCATTTATTATTAACCATTTGGTTACATACATTTTAACCTTCAACATATTATCTACAGTATTCTACAACTGAATACATATAATATAATATACTATATCAGAGATTTTAGATGCAGTCCGATAAAAATCCGATATTTGTTTTATGGCCGATATCGGACCGATATTAGTATACGATCGGGACGCCTCTAATAGAAACCCGCCACTACAATCTTTTCTTTTTTAAATATGAATTTTGTGAGTTTTTTTCCCCACTTTATTCCCAATATGGAAATTTGTTTTCACTTTTTCAATTAAAAGAAAATACTAGTAATAATGGAATTCCGTGTCTTTTTTTTCTTTTTCTTTTTTTTTCTCTTAAAGGTGCAGTTCCCAACTCTCAGATCCCTCTCTCCCCCTCCCTCCCTGCTGTTCTCTTGCCATGCCTCCAAACTTTCCAAAGTCCCTCCCTCAGTGGAGCTAACAAGCTAACGTTAGTCTGACAGCAACATCACAGTAATATAACATGCTCTGTTAAAAGCATATTACTGCAGCGCTTCTCTCTCTCTCAATGTGCACACACCTCAGCAGCAGCAACAACAACACAGTGTCACTTACAGCAGCCCACACGGAGGCTGCTGCGCGCACACAAACGCATGCACTACAGAGTTCTAGAGTAACAATTACAAATCAAACATAATGTAAATCAAGCAGCAGTAATTACCTTTCAAGCAGAAAAGTCACCAATTCCATCTTCTACTCCTCCAGACCATACACTGTAAAAAAGACGGCGCTCCAGCCCGGGAAAGAGGCGGGGTCTGTGAGCAACAGCTGTCAGACAGCCCATCAACCACAATCCTGGCTCTGATTGTTTTTTTTTTTTGCTTTGTTGCGGCATAAAGCTGTCCTTACATAGTGACAGCTTTAGCAAATATGACAAAAAGTCACTTTTATAAGAGTTACGGACTGCATCTTTAAGTAGAAAAAAAAGATCGGAATCGAAAATCGAGTTTTCAAAGTAAAAAATTGGGATTTTGTTTTGAGCTAAGATCATGCAGCCTTAGTTTATTGACATATTTATTTTGTACTTGTAGATATTGAAGTCGTACATGACCCATTGAATGTTTCTGTGAGAGCTTTTGGATCTTGTGATGTTGATGAATGTGTATTAATTTGTAGGTTTGTGGACTACTTGGAGCAAAGACTGCCAGCAGACGGGCGGACAGGGATGTCCTTGGTGTTTGACACGCTTGTCCAAAGATTTGTAAACGTTGAGCGTTACGCCAACGATGCCAGATACGTCAACTACTGCATTAAATGTGTAAGTCAGGCTCTTTTTGGTCATTCTTCTTTTTCTCTGTATTTCCTCATTATTCAACAACGTGACTCAAGTACACACGGAACATTTTTTATTATTACCCGGTATAGTATTATTTACTAACATACAATAATGATGACAATAAGTTATTAGTGATTTTATTATATTCATTATTTCATTAATAATATAGATATTGATGTTTCCAAACAAACATTTCAAATTATATTTTAATCCTATTACAATAAAACATAATAATGATGATGATACTGAATCAGGTTTTCCTATAATATTATAAATGCTAAATTTTATTATAAATCTGAAAATGTTATTTTTTACTTGTTAAATATTTCATCATATGTTAGTAATGCAATTTAGTATTTTTATTATCATTATTATTAATAAAGGTTTTGGTGGTGTTTCTAAACAAACATTTAAAATGTTACTTTAATCCTATTTCAATAAATGATAATAATTGAACAATAATAATGATGATAATAAATTAGGTTTAGCTATAGTTTTATAATTGCAAAAAATCTAAAAAATATATAGTTTTTCTTGTTAAACATTAAAATTTTTTTTTAATGTATTGTTATTGAATGATAATAAATGTTTTCTTATATTTAATTACCGGTATTCATTAATCAATCATTTATATAATATTATTATACCATGCAATTTATTGTTAATATCTTATAATTATATTATTTATTTTAGTAATATAATGAAAAACATTGTTTTCTGAAAGCACATTATAAATATTATGTAATGATAATGTAATAATTCCAATCGTTCTTATTGTTGTAATTGAATGTTTTTATGGGACTCTCACAGGCGACCTTTTACCCCGACCCGACCTCAGTGTACAGTCACATCTTCAATAAAGGCGTGGGGACAAAGACGGCCGCCTTCTACGTGTCCTGGGCCCGGCAGTTTGAACAGAGAGGACTGAACCAACGGGCCGACGGTGTGTATCAGAAAGCTTTGGAGAACGGAGCTCAGCCTGGAGACGTCGTTCTCCACGAGTACAGGTGAGAACGCACTCACAGTATCTGGTTCCCAACTCTGTCACTGTTTCATAGCCCACATATTTCAAACATTTAGCTCATTTTTCTTTCATTCCAGACAGAAATTCACGTAAAACAGCATGTTCTATATCATTGTTAAAAATGTGTGAACATGAAAAATACATCTAAATGTAAATGTTGAATCTAAATGTTAAATGTAAATTCAAATGTTAAATCGATCGTCAAGTGTAAAGCAAAATTTTTAGAAACTATACAAAGTGGATAAATTTTTTTTAATTTACTCAGTAATGGTTGGGCGGAGAAATGTAATGAATTACTTCTTTTAAAACGTACTTAAGTACAAGTAAAATGACTGATTTAGTACCCATAAAAGCAACTCAACTACTGAACAACTGAAGTTCTTGTTACTGTTAGTTACTTTCACCTCATTTAGCTGACTTTACTGACATTTAGAAAATTTTTTGTTCCTTTGAGTCAAATTAATGTAAAACAGCATGTTCTTTATCATTGTTAAAAATAAATGTAAATGTTAAATGTTAAATGTAAATGTAAAAATGTATCATACTTGTTAAATGTAAATGCTAAATCTAAATGTTAAATCTGTTGCCAAGTGTAAAGTTAATGTTTAGAAATTACACAAAGTGGGCTGGTCAGTGCCTGTTGATTATGAGGCCCGCCCACACCCCACCCTCCTTGGTCTTCTGCATACTCAGTGTCTTCATCACTAGCAAAGGTGAATTGACATAAACATGCTGGTACTCTCAATGAATCTACATCTGTTAAACTGCCCTTTACGCCAGTCATTATCGCTCTTTGGTGTGGGGGGGGCCTTGTGATTGACAGACGCTGACCTGCCCACTTTACATAATTCCGAAAAATTTACCTTTACACTTGGCGACCGATTTAACATTTCGATATACAATTAACATTTAGATTTAACATTTACACTTAGATTTTTTTAACAACGATGAAGAACATGCTGTTTTACATGGATTTCTGTCTGAATTTAAATTATCTAAATGTTCCAAATATGTCAGCTATGAAAAATTAGTGAGTTTTTACATTCAGCACCCGATAACACAGCAGCTTGTTACCTTCCTCAACACACAACTAAATATCGTCCTGAGGGGCGTTTTTTTTTTTTTTTTTTTTTTTTCATATGATCGGTGATCAATAATCAGTCCTAAAAGTTCTGATCAAAGCAGCTTTAGTTGAAGACCGTTTAAAAAAAAAACAGCTGCGGTGCTTCCTCTTTTGTTTTTTAATGATACATCGTCTTTTATTGTGTGCAACACTTCACTACAAACTGCTTTTTGTTGCAGGCAATTTCAGACCAGAACCAGAAGTCAGACGCTTGGATCAGGTAAGAGATGGAAGCAAATAATATGAAACTTTAGGATATATCAAGTACATTTTTCTGCTGTCCATCAATCAATCAATCAAACTGTATTTCTGTAGCACCTGTCAAACAAATCCAATTGTTGTCAGAAGTGTTTTATAGGATTTTACAAAACGTATCGACGAACGCTGAAAATTACAACAGGTTTTGGAGACTAATGTCCACAGAAGTCATTTAATAAAATTATGAATTAAAAAGATGGCAAATAAGAGAAGTCATAGATATTTAAAAAAAAAAAAAGAAGAGTTTTATAAAATATAAAACATTAAAATTTGCATAAGAACACCAACAATGCACCCCCCCTTCTCTGAAAATGTTGCAAAAATTATGCTATATAGTGGCTTTTGGTGCATTATATTAGTATAATTTAGGGATTGACCGATAAGGTTTTTTAGGGCTGATACCGATTTTTTTTTTTTTCTATTAGCCTGAGCCGGCGACCAATACAGACTGCTGATTTTCTTGAGTCGATATTTGGAGCTGATACTACTTTTGCTCCCTTAATTTACATCATAAAAATTACACAATGATGATAACAAATGGTACAAGGCTCAATTAAAAAAAAAAAGGAACATTTATTGAAATTAACAAAGGTGAAGTTGAATGACACCAAGTAAAAAATCATTAACTAATAATAAAAACAATGGATGTAGAACAAGTAGAAAATAAAGTGAGACATCTCATGAAAAATCATAAAAGAACTGTTCATCCTTGTCCTGAAAATAGCTTTGACAAAATTTGGCCTGACTGAAGATATATTTTATTAACGCACGCATTTTATTTTTACATTTTTTAAAGTTGTCACGAGTAAACAAACAAAATACTAATAAAAAAGAAAACTATAATTAAACAAAATGTATGTCAAAAATAAAAGTGTAATTTAAAATAATGAGTAAGACACAATTAAAAGGTAGATATAAGTTGTACTGACATTAATTATTCTGACTGCTCATTTTTTGTTATTCATGTCATATAAAGATGTATAAGAACTGCGTTAATGTCGCCTAGTTTCAACTCAATGGTTTATTGATGAAGTTTTGGTCAACTTAATTTAAATTAACCTAATTTAATTGATCCTGATGACATCATTCCAGACCGTAATGATTAAACAAAAATAAATGGATACAACGATGCATCAGTTATTTCACCACTAGGGGTCAGAATATTTGACAGTATCAGAAGTTATCATTAATCTACAATGTTTCAGACTCTACAATCTCTGGTATTGATGATCTCGTCCACAACAACAGAACAACTTTATCCACGGTTCTTCTGTATTACTGATGAGATGTTCAAACACTCTGAGCAGGTGAAACTGATTAAAGCGCCGCTGCGCTTGACGAGAAACGGACGGAGCTTCACAGGCGACGGTGTTTCAGGTGGTTTAGGTGGTGTTTGAAGCGGCCAGGATACAAGTGGGGAGGGTGGTGCATCTAGTGAGCATTCCCCGAAACTTTTCCCTATGTTTCGGGACCAGTGAAGACGTTTTAACACGATTCTGTCCATGTCCGCGTTATTACAGTAGTGAAAACCTCAATATCGATGCGATTAATGTTAATCATTCAGCATTAGTTCAGTCCTGACTGTCTTTTTGTTGTTGTTTTTTTCGTAGGCGGTCCAACCCCTCTGCAAAACTCAGGTTTGCTGAACAGAATGCCTTCCCTTCCTGCATCGCAGAACAAGGTGCGTTTCTGTCCTTGACGTCCAAACACGCCACAATTTGAAAACCCGATATAAAACGCATTTTTTTTCAGGCTCCGGTGGACGTTGTGTCCAAACTGCCTTCAGTGAAAGCCTTTATAACGTAAGTGCAACAGTAGCTTCAGTAGCTGCTGGCGGCGCTGCTTCACAGTTTTTTTTTCCGTCCACAGGGTCTCGCGCTCTGAAACGTCGGGGCTGACCCGCTCAGCTGAGGCTTCCAGCGTTCAGACGGTGCCGCAGTATGACGAGAAGGCTCTGGTCTGTGAGGGGTCTGAGCTTTGCTTCGAGGAGGTCCGAGCAGCAAAGTACTTCAAAAAGCTGCGGGAAAAACAGGAAGACATGAAGAGGCAGATGAGTAAGAAGAAGTTGTTTGAGCTCAATCCGTCGTGTACACGGCCTGTTTTCATCTCTGCGGGCTTTGATTGTTTTTAAAGTGACTGATACACCGAGCAAGAAGATCCGAAGCATACGCTGTGTGTTATCAGAGCTGCATGGTCACCAATATGGAGATGACATCAAACTGGCCATCAAGCCTCCATCACACACGGTCAGAAACGCACTTTGAACACTTTTAATGTCCTCTCATTAAAAAACTAGCTCTTAATTTTAAACACTTAGAGGTGAATATTCTTTGGGAATATTTTCTACAAATGCAGATGCAGAATTTACTTCTAGATAAACTTATAAAAAGAAACTCTTTAAAATGTGGGAGGCCTGATGAGGTAGCCCTGCCCCTTTACCCTTTGAACACACTGTGCCTTGTCGTCATTTTGTGTAATTTAGTTGTGGTTTCTGTGTTTTTGTTGCTATTTTGTGTAAACTTGTTGCCATTTGAGTGCTGTTGTCATTTTGTGTACATTTTCTGCTGTTTGTGTTTCACTGTCATTTTGTGTAATTCTGTTGCCGTTTGTGTGTTTTTGTTGCTGTTTGTGTTTTTGTTGTTATTTTGTGTAGGCTTTACACGATTAGGATTTTTTGGACCGATCAGTGAGTTTAAAAAACAATCACCGATCCATTGATGTCCTGAAAAAAGTAGTAGGCCAAAATTAAAAGTACAAGGCTGAAAAACTTGCCGCCAGAAATCACTGCGTCACCGCCGCCACTGGCGTGCAACAACTAGGGCGGTCGGGGTGCATGCCCCCCTGGACAATTTTGCAAAAAATATGCTACATGGTGACTTTTGGTGCATTATATTAGTGTAATTGTGACTTTTCTTCTGTCTATTTTGTAGCACTTTTCTTAGCATGATGTATTTTCTCACCTAGTTTTTGTTTGCATTTACAAATTGAAATATGCTATCCATGATAATGATGACAAAGAATTGAGCATAATTATCAGTTTACCTCTATCCAGTTGAAAATGTACCAACTTATAACATACCAGTAATATGGGCACTTGGTCTCTAAGTCTGGCACTGTAACATACTGTATCTGCATGATTAACATAATTTTTGTATGGTTTGCTTGTAGTTGGTTTGGGTAATATATTTAGTTGTATCAATGCACATTAATATTCATAATATATCTAACACAAGTTTATTCTAATGAAGCACAAAAGTTGATCATTAAAGTTTGTGTAAAGCAGAATTACATTTGTGTTCTGAGTTTGAGGTGTCAGTGGAAAGGTCTTCTCCGCCCGATTCCGAGTATGTGCATTTCTCATGGGTAGAGTCAGAACTTCGCCCGCTAGTGGCGAAAAACACAATCGCGGTGCAAAAAAAGTCCTAGTTTCAAGGAAATTATTCCCCCTGAGTCCAACTTTGAGGTTTGTTTTTGGCTAGGGGCCGAATTGCGCCCCACTGGAGCCCGCGGAAGTTTGGTGTGCTTCAGCAGCAAGGTCTGGTTTATGCTGATGATGGCTGATGGGAGAGGCGTGTAAAGCTGCTGCTTGGTAGCCTGGAAGTCATCCTAATCTCCTTGTATTATTCATCCAGCCGATTAGTCTGGACGTGCTCAGCAGGCGTTTGAGTTCTGGTGGCTGAGGGGGGCGGGACAAACATGCGCAGGGTAATCAGAGCGACAAGTGTAGTTCTTTTTCCCTAAACGAAGCCAGCAGATGAAATCAGCGTGGAGTACAGTACAGACTTATGGTTTTAAAGTCTCTTCTTGTTGTGGTTTCAACAATATATCCAGGTCTTTTAAAACGGAGCAGAGCGCAGCTGCGAAGGTCTTCTCTGTGTAGGCAGCTATGTTCGTTTTGAAACTGCTTTGCGCACGGGATATGACGTTTTTTTCTTTTCGGCTCAAGAAACGACAGCATCACCAGAACTACTTCCTTACAACAAGTAAAGAACTGGGTGTGGCTTCGCCAGGCTAGCTGCTTGGTGAAACATCGTTGCAAAAGTTCCTCAAAGTGTGGAAAACTTAAATCTTTCATGGATTTTAACGATTCTTTCGGTGCAAAAGGGGCACGGAATCATTTATGAACATGTTTAAGGGTAGAAGGCGGCCAGAAAGAGTAGTAGTAGGCAATTCCGCCTGCCGCCTACGCTTGTGGACATTCCTACCAATCACCATTCCGTTCATATGAATTCAGGTTGGGTTTTTTTTTTACGAATTCCTTTGGGACTACATGATACCGATTCACGGAAAATCAACAGGTTCCTTGTTTCAGGACTTAAACACAGCCTTGTGACTGTGAGGGAGTGGAAGAGTTGAAGAATTTCCATGCAAGACCTGAGCATAGCATTTGTTGTCAGTGTGTGAGTGGGTGCGTGGCCCTTTAACTGCTCGACCAGTGTGCGGAGTAAGGGAGCGTGTTCGATTATAAGCTCATTATAAGTCCCATGTCATACATGACTGTTGTGTGTCCACCATCACCCTGAAACGGACAGAAGTCTCCGGTATGAAAGCCAAACTAAACAAAACAAGCGCGTGCACACATACAAACGCGCACACACACTAACAGCAGACTCTTTCAGAGCCGGTAGTCTGGGGAAGAAGTCCGGTGCTCAGCCGCTCTGCTCCAATCGAGATACATTTTCACTGTTCACTCATAGGTTTTCACTTTTGTGCACAAATATGAGTGAAATAAAGCTGTCACGTACAGCTACCAGCCCATGTTAGAACCTGTGATACCTATTCAGCATTTGAAACTACGCTGAAACAATGGTTGAAAACTAACCAGACATGCACTCAGTTAGATTATTCATTTTTTACCTTGGGCCTTAAAGTCTTAATTTTCACCTATATGTAACTTGTCTATGGTCTACGTTAATGTGTAATGTCCTGTGATTTATGTATTCTTTGTATTGTTTCTTGATACTAACCTGCCTTAGGACAACGGATGAAAATTAGCCATTGTGCTAACTCCTGCATATTTACGTTGTTGCTGTATGCTGACATGTTGATGAATATGCATTGTCCTAATTCAAATAAATACATAAACAACGCTTTGGTGTAAATGAGATGATAAAACAATGCAATGGGAGCATCTACAGAAAGTTGAATCACAACAATGATGTTAAGACATTACAGCCGATCACATTAATTGCATAAAATGCAAAATATCGGCCAATCAGATCAGTGTAAAACCTAATTTTGTGTAATTTTGAAACCGTTTGTGTTTTCATCGTCATTTTGTGTAATTCTGTTGCTGTGGGTGCATTTTTGTCATCATTTTTTGTAACTTTGCTGCCGTTTGTGTGTTTTGTTGTTGTTTTGTGCAGTGCCGCTACATGCATACAAGATAACCTCACACATGTCGGACTTCCCAGTCCTCACATTTACTGTTTCCTATTTACTCACATGGAAAGATACACAACATGTTTGGAAGGAATATGAAACGGCCGCTACACAGCGTGTCAGAAAAAGTCCTGAAAGATTGATCAAGAATTTGAACTCCTCCTTTCACTGCAGGTGTGTTCAGTAGAAACGGCGAGCCTGAATCCTCCGCCGTCGGAGCTGCCGAGGCTTCACGTCAAGTCGTCTGCTGCTCCTCCTCTTCCTCACTTTCAATGCAGCGACACAAACGAGGCGAGCATCGTGGCATCCCATCGGCTCTCCGTTGTTCAGTCAGACGGCGCGACTGCAGAGCGTTGGGTGGATGCTACACAGCATCCACCCAGCTCTACAACAGAAGAAGAAGACAGCCCCTCCCATCAGTGAGTGACCTTATTTACTAGGGCTGTGCATTGCCATGAATCTGACAACACAATACCATTCCCAATTTGCATGAAACAATACAGTACGATATACATCACGGAGGGCCCTATAAAATCTGCGTTAAAGGAATCGCGGACGGAATCACGGAATCGACCAATAAAAACGTTTAAACACGTAAATTGATAAAATCGGCATGAAACGCCGTCACCGTGGTGCTAAGAACATTTTTTATGGGGAACAGTTTCCGGGGACCGCTCATTAGGTGCACCGCCCTCTCTCCTCCTGTCCTGGCTGCATTAAACTCATCTTAAATCACCACAAACACTCTCTAAAACAACGCAAATCATCACTGACTCCTCACTACAATACCTCTAGTGCCAGTTTAACTTTGCTGTGCCTGTAAAGCTCCGTTCGTGTTTCGTGTAGCGCAGCGGTGCTCCGTGAGAACATGATCAGCTTTAATCATCTTCACCTGCTCAGTGTTCGAACCGTTATGTCTGGTTAACTAAGAATAACTCCTTTAGTTCTTTTTATTCCAGCTTTTTGTCCGTGTCTCATAGTAACACATTCACAGTCAGCTAGCTACCTCAAGTACAACCGTTTTAGTGAGAACTTCCGGTTTACAAAATAAAAGTCCGTTGGAAACACAATAATGAAAACAAAGTTTATACATAATTGATTTTTTTTTTCTTTTCTTTCTTTTTTTTTTTATGAAGCAATGAATGTTCTATTTAGAGAGTGCATGGCTTATTAGCCAGAACATTGTTTTGTTTTTTCCTAAAAAAGATGTTTTGTTTTCTTTAGTTTTTTAACTTCACTGTATTGTATGGTGTTACTTTCATCCTGACTATGGGAGACAAAAGTAACAAAGTGCAACATCTAGTCAACGTCAAATTCTACATTACACAGAAGATAGGATCATTTAAATTAGGTAAATTTAAACCAAGTTGATCAGAACTTAAATAATAAACTTGCTCAGATTCAGTAAATCATTGATCCCTGAGAGGAATTTATATGACATATAAATAATTAAAAAGGAGAAATCAGAATAAATCATGACACTACAATTTATATCTGCCTTTTAATTGTGTGTACTTTATTTTTGACATACATTTTTATTTAATTAAGAGTTTTTTTTATTTATTATTATTTATTTTGTTTCCTCACAGGAGTTAAAAACTAATATTTTTTTTAACAAAATGATAAATATTTCTAATAAACAGAATTTTGAAAATTAAAGTGGAAAAAAATGAAACGGATTTTGGAAAAAAAAACAAGACTGATTTTATAGGGCCCTAATCACGATATCAATAATTACAAATTTCACCTTCACAAGTAGAACATTTCTGTTGCCGTTTGTGACTTTTTGTTGTCTTATTGTGTAATTTTGCTGCCATTTTTGTCATCACTTTGTGTAGTTTTTTGCCATGTGTGTTTTTTCATCATTTTGTGTAATTTCGTTGTCGTTTATGCCTTTTTGTCATCATTTTGTCATTTGTGTGTTTTTGTTTTCATTTAGTGTCATTTTGTTGCTGTTTTTGTTGTTGTTTTGTGTCATTTTGTTGTATTTTTTTGTTTTTGTCACAATATATACTGATACTAAACAATACGATATACATCACAATATCAATAATTACAAATTTCACCTTCACAAGTACAAAATGGGATCAAATACAATTTGTAAATATTTTTTTTAACTTGCAATAACCAGTAAATGGTAACTGACTGTAATAAAAGTATGTTTATCAAACTGTCAAATCACATTTTTCAAACAAGTTAAACATTTGCTTCTACAATAGATTCTGATTCTGTTAAGTTCTTAAATTCTTTTAAAAAAATAACCACATACATCTATAAAAGTGTCCAGTATGTTTAACAAGGTCTGATGGTGCGTTCACTGACACCTAGTGACTGGCCGTTTATGTGCTATGCATATGTTAGCATAATTCCATTTTTTTCCCCGTTAAAAACATGATTTAAAAATTGATTTGGTCACTTTTTGGATCGATGATTTATCGCACGGCAAAATATCGCCATATATCAGCGAATGGATTTGTGACTGATTCATGGACTGCATTTGAGATTGAGACATTTTAGCCCCTCCCACTGAGAGCCAAAAAACATCAATTGCTTAATCATCAATATTTTTATTTAATAGAACACAGACAGGTGCCCTGCATGAACATAATTATTTATATGGTCATCATATATTCAAATACTTTCCCATGTCTAACTGCAAAAAAAGAAAAGTGGTGACAGTAATAATGTGGGCTTTTGAAATTCATTATATTTTGTTTAATTCCTTTTAATAATCAGTTTTGATTTGATTGCTTATGCTTTAATGACAGCGGAGGCTTGTTTAATACATTATTTTGAAATCCACACACTCAGATTATTGTACACGAGCTCAGATCTGATCGTAAGAATTGATAAATACCGAAGCTTGCGTGAATATGGTTGTTACATGAAGGCCATTGGTTTTTTTTTTAGTTTACTTTTGTGCATTATTTCTGAGTATTCTTGTTGTATTTTGCGGTAGTTTTGTGTGTTTTGGGAGTCATTTTGTTCATTAGTTTTAGGGGCGATAGACATAGGGCCACCTCTTGCCTACATCTGATCTAAGTGTCTTTGTTTCCTCAGAGATATGGCTCAGCCACTGGAGACAGAGGAGAGACTTGACCGTAAGTCAAATTAATTCACCTAAAACTACAGATGTCCATAAAGGCAAAGTTCGATCTTGTAGAACCAGCATTGCTACGTGCTAAGCTAACCAAACATGTTTTTATTTTTTCATCAGTTTCTCAGAGCGTCACGGCCAACCTCTCTCACGTCACTCCCAACACTTCGCTGGGCTACGTCCAAGCCACGCCCTCTCGCGTGCTGCCGTCGCCCACCGTCAACACACGTGAAGCGCTGGGTGAGCGGCGACGGATGGCCCCCATTGTGCTGTGTGTGTGTGCGCGTCTAACTCAGGGCTGTGTGTGTGTCTCAGGTGTGATCATGGACATGTTTCAGGCTCCCACGTTTCTGGAAGAACCGTTCAGCAACACGACGATACTGCACGAGGCTCAGAGGAATGAGTTTGACGCTGGGACAGGTTCGCGTTCCTCCATTTTGTACATGGGGGGGGGGGGGTTTCAGTAAATGCTGAATCCATTTTTAATGGGAACCACACTGGCACACCATTGGTTCTCACTCAAAATCAAATTTCAATTTTAAAATAACTTTAGTTCTGTTAGACTTAGAAACCTGATCTTTGTGGCAAAATGTAGGTTTTTGGGGACAAGGATTGTCATGAAATAGCTGAAAATACTGTAAATTGCATCCAGAGCAAGATATAAGATACCACAATGCTCTACACATGGAAAGGGGAAAATTGCGATTTGTTTACAGTCACAACTGTGTATGACAAAGATGCCCTTTAAAGAGTGAACAATTTGATTTACAGTTGTGTGCGAAAGTCAGGGCACCCCTTTAAAAACAGCATATTTTATATATTTAAAAAGTTATATTCATATTTACTGTCTCTCTGGTATATGTGAAAAAAAAGACAATATTGTCAGGAAACATTAATGCATAATTACATTTTATTTTATAAATTGAACAAAATTACAAAAATGAAAAACATAATTTTGGCATGTGCAAAAGTCGGGGCACCCTGAGAGTTTCAAAGTGTCAGATTCTTTTTACAAGCTCAGACCTCTACCAGCTCATTGGTCCTGAAGCATGTGTCAACAATTGTCATTAGGGAGTGCCAGCTGGTGCCATTTTGAGGGTTTCTTAAATACGGCGACTCCACAAACCTTGTACAAACACTCAGCAACCATGGGTTCCTCTAAGAAGCTGTGTAAGACAGAAAAAATGAAAGTAATTGATGCCCACAATGCCGGGGAGGGCTACAAGAAGATAGCAAAGCGTTTTCAGCTTGCAGTTTCCACAGTGCGAGGCATAATTAAGAGATGGCAGGTGAGGGGAACTGTGGAGGTCAAGAAGAGATCTGGAAGACCAAGGAAACTCTCGGAGAGAACAGCTCGTAGTCTGGTCAGAAAGGTAAACCAAAACCCACATTTGACTTCAAAAGACCTCCAGGAAGATTTAGCAGACTCAGGAGTGGTGGTGCACCCTTCCACTGTGCGCCGATACTTGCACAAACAAGACCTTCATGGAAGAGTCTGTAGAAAAAAACCTCATCATAAAATACGTCAAAAATATGCAACAGAACATCTACAGAAGCCTGATGACTTTTGGAAACAAGTGCTGTGGACTGATGAAGTTAAAATAGAACTCTTTGGCCACAATAAGCAAAGGTATGTTTGGAGAAAAAAAGGAACAGCATTTCATGAAAAGAACACCTTGCCAACTGTTAAATATGGGGGTGGATCCATCATGCTTTGGGGTTGTGTTGCAGCCAGTGGGACAGGAAACATTGCTCGGGTGGAGGGAAGAATGGATTCAATTAAATACCAGCAAATTCTGGAGGCAAATATCACAGCATCTGTAAAAAAGCTAAAGCTGAAAAGAGGATGGCTTCTACAACAGGATAATGATCCTAAACATACCTCCAAATCCACCATGGACTACTTCAAGAAACGCAAGCTGAAGGTTTTGGAATGGCCTTCACAGTCTCCCGACTTAAACATTATCGAAAATCTGTGGGTAGATCTTAAAAGAGCTGTGCACGCAAGACGTCCTAGGAATATTGCAGAACTGGAAGCCTTTTGCAAGGAAGAATGGGGAAAAATCCCAAATAATAGAATCCAGAGACATGTTGTTGGCTATAAGAAGCATTTACAAGCTGTGATATCTGCCAGAGGGGGTGTTACTAAGTACTGAAGGTACTGATGCTGTAGGGTGCCCCGACTTTTGCACATGCCAAATTTATGTTTTTCATTTTTGTAATTTTGTTCAATTTATAAAATAAAATGTAACTATGCATTAATGTTTCCTGACAATATTGTCTTTTTTTTCCCATATACCAGAGAGACAGTAAATATGAATATAACTTTTTAAATATATAAAATATGCTGTTTTTAAAGGGGTGCCCTGACTTTCGCACACAACTATAAATCCCCATTACAACATGAATTAATTTACACGTTTTCATTCATTTCTCAGGAACATTTAGGGCTGATCAATATATTAGGATTCAAGGTATAACGAGTTTTATATTTTTGTGATATAGAAAATTGCAATATCTCATGTATTTATATATATATTTTAATTTATAGCTTATCTTATATCAAAATACTTGTTTTAGGAGTTGCTGCTTATGCTACTTCTCAGAAAAGCATGAGAAGCACAGTTGCGTCCTAACCTAGAACTACCCCTAAACAAGCAACACTACAGAACTCACTCACACATGCTGTCCCTCATAGCGGAACAAGCCAAATGTGGCACATATTGTGCAGCCGTATCAAGATTTATATCGTATATTGCCATTTTGAGAAAAAAAATATCAAGATATGAGTTTTGGTCCATATTGCCCAGCCCTAGGAAGATTATACCCATTATGCCGTGGATCCCATTAAAAATTGATTCAGCTACTCAAAACCCCCCCATGTACAAATGTTCATGTTTTCTTCCTGAAGTTAACATCTTTTTGTCATATCTGCAGGGCTATAGAGGTTCCTCTTTCTCTGGGTCCATTTTGTTTTCCTGCAGCTGATGCTTTCCTTTTCTGGCTGTAATTTATAGGAAACGTCTCTGTGGTGACCAAACCTCCACCAAAAGCATCTTTTACCATTTTCCAGGACAGTGATAAGGAAAACGGCAGGTAAAAGGCACACGCTGTGTTGGCATCGCCACATCCTTTAAGTTGCACAGCAGACTTTGCCTGTTTTTCATTTATTCATTTGTTTGTTTAACATGAATAATTTTGGATGGTTGGAAGAAAGTCATTACAAGTACAGGGAGAACATGCAAACCCCACACAGACAGTACCAACAGGTTGTTTCACAGTATGTTTTAAAAGCTTCCTCTAAACCAGGGTTCTCAACCTTGGGGTCAGGACACCATTTGGGGTTGTGAGACACTGGGAGGGGGTGGCCAGATGTCTTCAGGAATTTAGGAATATTTTCATCCAATTTTTGCTTATTTTTACCGTTTTTCTGCTACTACACCAAACTTGATAAATTTTATCACTTTTTTTGCTCTTTTTAATGCATTTTTGCTACATTACTCTAATTTCTGCCACCTGAATTCCTTTTCTGCACATTTTTAGCACTTTTCCACCTCATGTCACATATATTGACTCATTATTGTCATTTTTAACCTCTTTTCATCATATTTCATGCCTATTTTTGCAAGTTTTACCACATTCACAATTTTTCATACCCATTATTTGCCAGTTTAAAGAAATTGTTCCAATATTGACACTTTGAACCTTTTACCACTTTTTCTGTCTGTTTTTGACCACTCTAATTTGCAACTTTTAACCAATTTCTGTGTTTTATAAAATCCCATTTCACCACCTTTTCCAAAATTTTTCGTCACTTTTAACCCATTTTCCTGGATAACAGTGGATAGTATTTAGATTCATAAATAAATGTGGTTATCACAGATTCATAGAACAATGGACCATCATTTTGCTGACTTCATGGATGGACCCCAAAAATCTCTCCCCTTTATTCCCCCTTAAAAGGTTGACACCCCCTGCTCTAAACCACACAAAATGTTCAGCGAACACTAACGGTAACGCACAGACACGCCCACAAAAAGGAGGGAAAGGAAAAGAAGTCATTAAACGATTAGAACAGCACTTTGCTCAGATGTGTTTGAGACCCTTTTTTTTGTGTCATGATGAGATTACGTTCCTGTGCATCTGCCCGTGTCCAGTGCCGCTCTTCCTCTCGTTTCTACGAAGCCCAAACCAGTTCGAGCTCTGTCCGACATCACCACAGCAACCAAGGCTGACAAACCCAACGTAAGTGTGCACAGTACGTGCATGTGTTGCTTTAAAGCTCCTAGTCTCTGCTCAGTACTTATTGTTGTTCCCATGTGCGGTTCATTAGGACACACCTTCAGATCTGATGCCAGATGAGAGCGCCGTGTGGGGAGCGTGCTACAACTCCCTCCACCTGCCCAACAGCACCTCGGACTTTGCCATGCTGGCTCACTGCGTGTCCACCCCCTGCACCAACAAGGAGTTCTTCAGCAGCAAGACTTTCCAGGACCGAGGTAATGTTACAGTCCAAAAGACAAAATTAACTTGTTGGAACACCAAATCACAACAAAAAAAACACAAAATGAATTTAAAAAACTTACAAAATGAATACAAAAATACACAAACTAACAGAAAAACACAAAACAACAAACACATACAAAATAATGGAAAAATATACAAATCAACAACAAAAACACACAAATTAACTCCAAAATGAAAACAAAAATGCAGAAATGTACCTGGTAGTTTAGTTAGTGACTGTAGGGTGAAATCAGCTGACACTGCCTGAGCATACATTGGTGTATCACTTCAACTGGTCATCATTATAACTGGTGATCCATTATGGCAAAGGTTCAGAGACCTCAAAGTGAATATATGTCAAAAATCTGAAAATGTGCTGATTGTTGATTTATTTTATTTTATTTTTCTAAATTGTGTCTGATGTTTTTCAGTAAAACCGTTCAGATGTTCACTGCAGTGGTGATGCCATAGAACAAACAGTTATTTCCAGCAAATTCATCTGGTGTTCTTTTTGAATAATATGTTACGGTTTTCATTTATTCAGACAACAGTTTTTCAGAAAATGTATTTTGATCTCCTGACGTGTTTCGACTGTCAGCTGCCAGTCTTCTTCAGAGGCATCTGCTGATTGATTTGATGTTTTCTTTACTTCAGTGTAAGATGTCGAGTCACTTTTGCTCCTACATGGAGCAAAAGCCCTTCTGCAGTCAGCGCTTTTGACAAAATGAGCTCGCTGGAACATCAAATGACAACAAAAAATAAACGAAATGAATTTAAACACACAAAATGATTACAAAAATATACAAAATTAATAGAAAAAAAACACACAAAATGACTACAGAAATATACACAAAATACATATAAAATGAGCGAAAAAAAAATACAAATTAAGAACAATAATACACAAATTGACTCTAAAAACACAAGGTCCAGGACCGAGGTAACGTAGCGCCAAAAAAATGTTGCCTGAATAAATTTCTCTTAACATATCAGAGAAACAAAAAGTTTTTTTTCCTATTTTAATTTGGTCTGTTTTCCAATCCTGAATTTTTTTTCCCGCCCTACAGAAATAAACAGCGATGCTGAGGAAGGTGCTTTTGTGGTACGGCCTGCAAAAAAACTCAGGTAAGCAAAGCTGTTTGGAAAAGATTTGTCCTTATAGCTGATATCCAGAGTTTCTGAGAAATCTATGTTTATGTATCATTCTTTTGTAATGGGAAAAATGCCTAACTAGTCTTTTACTATGGTCAACTGCCTCTGGTCATTCATAGACATTAATGTATTTAAGTCCCGCCTTTGTCCTATAGACCCGTATACAAATAGAAAATAGCGCCACGATCGCACAGCCAGTAGGCTTTGACTTCCTGTAGCGGAGTCTGTCAATCAAAGTGAATGCAGTACTGTGCACGGAATCAAGGCCGTGTGCCACAACAGTAAACAGGTAAATATAATTTGGCCAAATGAATAACGATGACCCATAGACCTACATCATTGCAACCCGATGCAACCTTGTTATGTTCCACAATGCGTGTGCACAAAAGGCTTCTGGTAGATTGGCAGAGGCTGGGGGAGGTCGTGGAGCTGTTTAAGGAGGGACATCGAGACGTTTGTTTTCTTTCTTGCTTTCTTTCTTTTCATCCTCCAGATATCAGGTTTAAAGTGTAAGAAAAAAGAAAGGCATATGAACATATCTGTGATTGCTAAAGGAAGCAATGTTTTGGTCACTTAGGAGGAAAATGGTGAGGGTTAAAAAAGCGACTCCTAGATTTGCTGTGGTAATCAAAAATCTACTTTTCAGAGGAAATATTTGGGTATTTAAATTTGGGCAAACTGTTGCAGCCTTTTGTAGAGGTGAAAGTACGTTACTGTAATTGAGTTGCTTTTATGGCTATATTTCTAAATCAGTAATTTTACTTGTAATTTCTAAAAGAAGTAATTCTTTACATTCCTACGCCCTGCTGAGTAAATTATTATTTTTGTTTTAAAATAATCAAAGGACATTGTGAAACTACAAAATAATGAAATAACCAGACAACATTCAAATGCATCACCTCATTGCTGACCAATCAGATTAAACGTAATGCACGGCACCAAAACAGCATTGAATGGAGGTTATTTTTTCAGTTTTAGAGTTCATAAATGTATCTATACTTAGAGCCTGATCATTTTTATATTTTGAATTGAATTCATTGGCATTATTTTATTTTAAAAAGAATAGTAATTTTTGGCAAACCTTTTATTGTATACATTAATTAAATTCCAATTGTGCATGATTTGGTTTCTTCCTTTTTAAGTTTATACATAAGATATTTACTGTATGCCAGGGCACTGTGGCAAGATTTATTATGAAAAATAAATGTGGGGGGTTAAAGTAACTAGTAACTTTTACTTTGAGTACTATTTAAATGAGCTACTTTTTACTTGTACTTGAGTATTTTATGTATGATTTACTTATATTTACTAATTTCAATCAAGTAACAGTAGTTCTACTTGAGTAAGATATACGAGTAGTTTGTAGATCCTGAGCTGAAGTCTGGTGAGTGGACCCGTTTGTACGCACAGTAAGGCTACACCATTAAACGAAATCGGATTATTTATTGAGGGGGATTAAAAACCAAAATTGGAAGATTGATTTCCCGTTTAATCATGTGTAATCACGGCTAGCGATAGACCCCCGCTACAACCACTTCTTGTTTGGGCAGGTTGTTATTTCATCAAACTCACAGGGGATTTATCATTCTTAGTTAAAGCTTTGCAGTTGCACTTCATTCCCAACACAGAGATTTGTTTTCACTTTTTCAATTAAAAGAAAATATTTGCAATAATTAAATCCAGTATCTTTTTTTTTTTTTTCTTTTTTTTTTAAAGGGGGAAAAAATCAGAATCGAAAATCGAGTTTTCTAAGTAAACAAGTTCGGATGAACTTCAACCGAGCCCGGAGAGCACACAGCGCTAACATATGAAGACGGTGCAACTGCTAATGCTAACAAAACAATGACAGGGACGTCTTATCATCACACTTTTTAGCGTTATTTACAGCTTACAGAAGTGCTCTGTTCGTCGTCTCTAAAGATAGAAGGAATTGAACCCTCGATCAGACAAAGTCATTCGGCAAATCCTTCTTTATACTGGTGGAGGTTGATGAAGCAGCGTTAGCTCAGCGCTTGTGTTAGCTCACTTGTTAACATCCATATGAAGACGTTGTTCTGCAGGTTCATCATCTTCATTTACATCTCGCTCCGCCGGGTCCGACTCTGGCTCGAACATGTAAAGCTGGATGGACAAGTCTTCTGTTGTTGACATTTTGTAAATAACGTGTGAATAAAAAGTTTCTGCGCCGCTACATAATCCTATCTCTTCCATCAAACTACAAAAATGGCCGAACAGGGTGGAGTTGAACCGAGTGTCACCTCTGCAACCTGGAGAGGGGGCGGGGTATGAAGTGTCTCATTTGCATTTAAAGAGACCGCACCAAAACGAGTTGCTCTCAGAAGCACATCAGAAAAGGGGTGGAGCTATAATAATGAGGAATTCAGACCCAAGCATTGCAGTTCCGCTTTATTTAGACCACAACTGTATGATTTATATGTAAAAAGGAAGGATTTAAAACCATGATATGTCTCCTTTAATGGAAGTTATCACAACCCGACAACTGTAGCCCGAAGTCGACGCCAAAATAAATAATATGGGCACAAACAGGACGGTCTTACTCCGACATTTACCTCGCTCAACACCCGTGGGAACAGAATGTTTCCCGCTTACGCCCGCCCTTCACCAGCCTCGCAGCCAATCAACGTGCAGAACACATGTAAACAAAGATGAACAGTGGCAGAGAATGCTGCACGTAACAATGATGCCTTCATGGCCATGGAAAACTACAACATCTGTAAACCATTGAATAAACTACATGTGGAACATAACTCATGAAGTGGGACCCAGTCCGTTACAGTTTACATATATTTATAATAATGAACATACAGTAAATGATGCCACTTCCCAATGTTATCAGTCATATAAAGAAGCTTGAGGCCTTGCTAGGCCACTTGACTGAGTGCGCAGCTCTGCAGAGCTCAGCCACAGATAATTGTTTCGCACTCCCGCACAGAGAAAAGATCAGGCAAATTTAGTCAAATACGCTAAGACAGAGGACTGTATAGTGGGTGCCTCGTGTATGGAGCTTTTAAAGAGGATAATGGGAAAAGAAAGACTGAAGGAAGAGTGACAGGAGCGGCCGAGAAGAAGGTAACACTAAACAAAACACAATTTTTTTATCAGGCTTATTAGGCTACTAAAACGTTGAAGGTAATAACTCTGTGATGCATGGGCCTTGTTCGGGACCAAACCGAACTTGTCAGGCTTCCACATGCCCTTATTCGGCAGGTATCAGTTAAAAGCCAATTGACACACCCAAGTTGATCTGAGAGGTGGGGTCTGGAGTGGAGCCGGTATGATTTTAATAAACAGTTTATTCAAGCTAACCTAGCATGTCAGCATGGACTCGCTGTTTTTGGAAAATAATAGGTCAACATGCACAAATCATATTTGGCCTTTTCTGATCAAAAGTTTAAAGTGAATTTATTCTTAATTAAATATACAATGGACATGATGTCTACATTGTTTGTGTTTATATTTTTCAAGCAGATTATCCAATCAGAGAGCAGAATGAGTCTCTCATTTGGGTTGCCAGTTTCTTACGTGGAATCCAGTCGGTTTGGGCCATATCTTTTTTTTTTTTAAACAACTAAATCTCAAACAAAAAAATAGCACCAGACATTTGTTTAAATGAAAGTCAGTCCAAAAACAACTAGTCATATGTAATACAAAGAGTTTGTATCATCTCTTTCTAAACCCCAGTAGGTGGATTGCATGAGTAATCACTGCTTAGGAGCTATATGTGTCACAGGGTGGTAAGATTCTGGCAACAAAAGTTGGATTGTAATTATAATGACTTTATTAAACCAGTAATAGTGCACACTACATACGGTGCCTTTAATGCACAACACATGGGACTTTTGTTTGTTTTTATTAAATTTGTTCAATGAAAAGTTCACAAGAAAATGTAATTGTTTGTCATTTCAGTGTAAATAAGCCACACTAAAATACACCAGTTTCCTTTGATAGCTTCTACTTAAATGTGTGAAAAAAGAAACCTCACACACGTCTCATATATTTTCCAATTACATTTCCTCCTTTTGCACTGACATTTTTCCTTTAAAACAGACCTATAAAATGGACTTGTTATGATAGAATAACAAAAATGTCCTTATAATATTACATGTGAATTAATTTGGCTAAAAAAAAACCCTGCTTTAGCCTCATTCAAAGGGAATTTTTAATACTATTGCCTCTTTAATAAAGTATATTCTGATCCTGAGCTGAAGTCTGGTGAGTGGACCAGTCAGTACGCATAGAGCTGATTGGTCGTTGCTTTTCTTCTTTCAGCCCCATCATCGAGCAGAGCCCGAGTGATGAGAAGCTCTCAGAGACGAGGGTCAGTCAGCTGCTGCCGTCCTCGGCCCAGCAGGGCACCATCGTGGGCGAGGCTCTGCTCACCTCCTCCTCCGTCACCATCATCCAGCCTCCACCGCCAGCTGCCCTGTCCTTCAGAGACCAGACTATGTCCCAGCCTCTCGCCACCCTGTCCTTCAGAGACCAGACCATGTCCCAGCCACCGCCCCCCGCCGCCCTGTCCTTCAGAGACCAGACCATGTCCCAGCCCCCGCCCCCAGCCGCCCTGTCCTTCAGAGACCAGACCATGACCCAGCCCCCTCCCCCAGCTGCCCTGTCCTTCAGAGACCAGACTATGTCCCAGCCTCTCGCCACCCTGTCCTTCAGAGACCATGCCATGTCCCAGCCCCAGCCCCCCGCCACCCTGTCCTTCAGAGACCAGACCATGTCCCAGCCACCGCCCCCCGCCGCCCTGTCCTTCAGAGACCAGACCATGTCCCAGCCCCTGCCCCCAGCCGCCCTGTCCTTCAGAGACCAGACCATGTCCCAGCCCCCGCCCCCAGCCACCCTGTCCTTCAGAGACCAGACCATGTCCCAGCCACCGCCCCCCGCCGCCCTGTCCTTCAGAGACCAGACCATGTCCCAGCCCCTGCCCCCAGCCGCCCTGTCCTTCAGAGACCAGACCATGTCCCAGCCCCCGCCCCCAGCCACCCTGTCCTTCAGAGACCAGACCATGTCCCAGCCCCCGCCCCCAGCCGCCCTGTCCTTCAGAGACCAGACCATGTCCCAGCCCCCCGCCACCCTGTCCTTCAGAGACCAGACCATGTCCCAGCCACCGCCCCCCGCCGCCCTGTCCTTCAGAGACCAGACCATGTCCCAGCCCCCGCCCCCAGCCGCCCTGTCCTTCAGAGACCAGACCATGTCCCAGCCCCCGCCCCCAGCCGCCCTGTCCTTCAGAGACCAGACCATGTCCCAGCCCCCGCCCCCAGCCGCCCTGTCCTTCAGAGACCAGACCATGACCCAGCCTCCCGCCGCCCTGTCCTTCAGAGACCAGACCATGACCCAGCCTCCCGCCGCACTGTCCTTCAGAGACCAGACCCTCTGCTCCAGCGAGTCCTCCAGGCCTGGGTGGGAGGTGTATGCCAGCCTTGAGCCGCCCAAAGCTGCCGCCATAAACTCTTTGGGACCGCAGAGCGAGTGCTTCACGATCCACGAGGATTCAGACCATGACGTTCCCATGAGCCCCGAGTGTCCAATCAAAGTGAACTGGATGACCATCAGGAGTCCTGAAGCCCCCGTCGATTCAGACATGGACGCCTTCATGAGCCCTCGTGCTTCAAAGAGCCTCGACGTCTCCATGACAACAGCCCCGCCCCCTCAGACCGACGCTGAGGACGCCTCCATGAAGAGTCCAGCGAGGACTGGATCTCTTCAGCTGGTGTCGGACCCCTGGGACAGCGAGCTGATCTCAGGTCTGCTGTCAGCGCTCAGCCCCCCCCTCACCGCCCACCCCTGCTGCATCAGCTGGCAGTGCAGGATGCCCAACATCGCCCCCAAAATGACTCTCAGCATGGGTGAGAGACTAAAGCTGCTTCAACAGGGCTTTGAGGGTCCATTACTGGTCTTTAGTCACCGAGCATTATTTCTCATTGAAAACACTCAAATATTGCTAAAAAGCACAATTTTTTGCAAATACACATCACAGAACATGACGTACCTGGTCATATGACCACTGCTCTCTGAGGTACGCAGTATGTGTAAACAAGAGAAAACCGGGACATTTTTTAGCATTATACTTTAAAATGATTAGTGCCACATTAGACGTGAAACAACAACGGAATACACAATATTATAAGTAGGTTCTGAGCATCCATTTTCTCAAGGGATGAGATTTCACGTGAGTTAGAGGCTCCTTCCTAAAACAACGTTCAGTGGAAACACATTCAAAGCGCAATTATACTTTGTGGACATTTAGAAATATTGCTTTTATTTTGCAAAAAACCTGTAATAGAAGCCCAGTTACTGTCACGCTGTCATGGGGGTGGTGGGGGCTCAATGTGTTTACATTTACACATTTACCAGTTTTAGGACCAAATGTTACATTTCATGATATTTCATTTGTATCGTCCACTCTTTTTCCGGGGGGTGGGTCGGGGGGTGGAGCATCGTGGAGGTGATCAGCTGTGTGCGGGTGTGCACATCAGCTGCTGCTTAGTAAATGAAACTCTGACAGACCTCAGACTGATCTCCAACTATTTTCATAAAATGTCCAACGTAAAGCTACAGTTCGATCCATTACAGAGTAAATAACAAGTGGAACAAGCTGTCATATATACAGAGGTTGGTGAAATGCACATGAGAGGATGAATACCAGGAACTGTTCCCACACATTTTTAGAAATGAGGCTCAGCTTTAGTTGTGGCTCGTTTACATAAGGCTTTAATCAATTTATATTTTATACTGCGTATTATGTAGGAATGGGTCCGTTTCACTATAAACATCTGTCTCCTCTGTAGGAAGCAGGATGCTCTGCAGAATCACTCGCATTATTTCCTCAAACCTCCAGCGCATCACATCTATCACACTGTAGATCTACAGGTACCGTATTAATGACAGAGGAGGATTATGTCTAATGCGCATATCATTTCTGAATGTAAGAAATTAATAAAAATCAGGCTTTCCACACAAACAAACATTCATCTGTCGTTAGTATGAGGCAGAAATAAAGAGAGATTTTAACTGTGGCTCAGACAGAAACATTTTAATGTGTGTTTGTGCACAACTTCTGTCCACCTTATTTTTGTCAATTTCATGCAGCACAGCTGTGGCATCCACAAAAAAAAATAATGGAGAGACTTGTTGTGGAGGGACCGCATACGGATGTGGTGCAAATTGGCACATTGACTTTTATGAAAATGCTGTAACACAGCAGCTACGCATTTGGTGGAAATTTGGGGTAACTGGGTTGAAGGCGCGCAGTAACGGACTTGAGGACACGCAGCCAAAAACATAGGAGAATAGATCCCTAAATCATAAAAAATGTGACTCGCCCCCCAGTCAGGATTGGAATAAAAACAAAGAAACCAGTTATAACTGTTCTAATTTAGAGAAACAGAGCCCGACATTGGTTTCTAAAATCATGCACACACATCTGCACACGAGTCAATTCCTTTGTTGTGCTGCTGTCAGTTTGTGATTTCTGCTGCAGCCACTCAGAGGCTCTGTTTAACCTTCGCTGATGTGGTTGTTGACAGGAGACCGCTCGCTCCGTGTGGACAGCGTGGCTGGAGGAGGAGCGTTTGCTACGGTGTACCAGGTGACCGACCCTGTCAGCTCAGAGAGGATGGTCTTAAAGGTAAGAGGTTGACATCCTTTAGTAAAACAAATACTAATGTTTACACTAAGGGGCAGATTCACTAAAGGTTTAGGGGTATTAAAACGTGCTCAAAACGTCACTCCATGCGCTAATAAGGGGTACAAACCCCAGGGAATCAGGACTGCGCGTGTTGAGTGTGTCACAATGCGCCCACAATCTGTTTGCTGTGTTTACCTCTGATGAATTTGTAAAGTCGGCAGATCTCATAAGGGGCACAAAAAATGGGAGGGGGAAATGCAAATAAATTATTGCAGTGGATCAAATTAATGCAATTAATCAAATCTGGAACTGTTTGCGGTAACTGCTTTCTACGACCCACATTCAGGTGCAAACACACGCACAGATCATAGCTGCAGTAAATGTTGACACAAAACACAGTGGAGATGTGCACGGAGCTCCATGGATGTTGCTCTGGACGCTCCGCTCCAGTGAGCTGCTGTGTTTTCCTCTCCATGTTTTCACTCAAACTCTCGTGCCGCGTTAGTGGCAAGGAGCATCAGGCCAGAAACAGCTGATCAGCTGTGTGATTTACGCAGCGATGGGACAATGTTCACATATGAGAGTGTGCATGACACAGTGCTATACTCAGAAGCTCAGACCTGCTGGATGATGTTTTCAATGGACTGATGAGAGCAAAGTTACAGGAATTGATGGAGCAGACGCATTAAATTATTAGGAAAAAATAACATTAGGTTTTAAAATGTATTAAACAACATTTTTATCTGTTTATTTTTTTCTACATTATTAAGTCCACCAGCCTCCAATTTCACTTCTTTAATTGTCATTTTGTGTTTCTGTGCAATCATCTCTCCACGTTGATGGAGTGAAATGTTTATTTAAATAGGGCAGTCCCAACGTCTATACGCTCACCTATTTGCGCCGCATTGGCCACAATAACATTATGTTTTTTCATTCGTAAAGTGTTCTGCTTCGTGTTTACATGGAAATCGTAATTTCGATTTGAGGTTTACATGGAAAACCGGTTTATTCGGCTTTATTCAATTCCACTTTTGGTCTGGGCGTTGGGAAGGGTTCTGATTGGACAGGAGGCAAATGTGATGTATTCACTTCTATCAGGAAAAAACACAACAAACCTTTTCCTTTCACCTACAACATTGAAGACCGCATGAGAACTGTTTTCTTTTATTTTGATTGTAGTGTTGAAGCAGCAGCTCAACAATAACACACGGTTTCACTTTCATCCGCAGAGCAGGAGAAAGATATAGAAGTCCGTACTTTGGTCAATTAAAGCCAGCAGTTAATCCAACAGCTGTTCTGCCTCCACTATGCAGGGTGTTGAGAGAAAAAATAACTTTATAATGATCTGTGCATCATTAGTGAAGCTCTGGTGCTTCTTGTCCCGATAAAGCCTGTTCTGTTTGCTGACGTCCGTGTGTGTATTAAGTCTGTCCGTGTGGATGTCCTCATATTTATTCTTCCATCCATCTGCTCTTTGCATTATATCTGTGTCTTTTAAAGCTCTTATTAAATAAATAGTCTCGACTCCAGTTCAGGCGGCCATCTTGGATTATGTCATTGCGGCGAGTCGAGCATGCGCAAAACGACTGGAATTAACTTGAGGCGGAATTAAGTGTTTACAAGATAGAATAATTATTTAATTCGGAATTGAAATCAGAAAAAAACAGCCACTTAATTCAAATTTAAGTTTAATTCGGAATTAAATTAGCATTAGGAATTAAGTGTTTACAAGGTCAGTTTAAAGAGGATTTAACTTTTATTCTGAATTAAAAAGGAATTAAAGCTCTCAGGTAAACGTGGCCAATCTTACTGAATTCTTTACAGCAGGTGAGGAAACAGTGCCACCAAAGGATTTTGGGATGCACATGGTTTACAAGCCTTTATATCAGATCCCTAAAAGTGGTAATTACCGTAATTTCCAGACTATAAGCCGCTACTTTTTTCTCACGATTTGAACCCTGCAGCTTAAACAATGACGTGGCTAAATTGTGGATTTTTCCCAGTTTTATAATCAATCAATCAATCAATCTTTATTTGTATAGCACCAAATCATAACCAATGGTATCTCAAGGCACTTTACAGTAGAGCAGTCTTAAGGACGGACTCTTCATTTTATGGATACACACATATGCATATATACGTATCTACACATACATATGTATCCCACACCCAACATGAATTTATAAGCTTCATGCCGCCACAAATCTAAGCTCCGTCACATTATACCAGGTGGAACAATGAAATTGTTTACATTAAATCATTCCTGCTCACACTGAATCATTCTGAGCACTCATTTTGTTATGATGTACACTGCCTCATCATAGTAAAGACGTGGAAAAATGTTGCGAGAGAGAGCCCGCTGCAGCAGCAGCAGCATGGATGAAATAAAAGTCAGCCAGTTTGTAAAAGAAGGATAAGCAACCTAAATTGTTAAATCACCGCGTTAGGTTTGTTCAGGATTGAACGGTGATCTGCACTCTGAGGCTGATGGAGACACTTCTGTAAGGAGGATGCACAGACGGAGCAGAGATCAAAACGGCATGATCTCTGCTCCGTCTATGGTAAAGGTAATATTAAAAGGTAAATTATTGTAATGCAGCCAGTAAAACAGTGCGCTTTATAACCAGGAAATTACGGTAAATAGTAAACTTTGACTGAAAAGATGAGGATTCCTGAACGTTTATGGTGTTTAGAGGTTCTCCTCCCGTGTCCTCTGCAGGTCCAGAAACCGGCCAATCCCTGGGAGTTTTACATCGACACGCAGCTGGACACTCGGCTGGAGCCAGACATGCGGCACCTCTACACTTACGTGCGCTCTGCTCACCTCTTCCTTGACGGCAGCGCTCTGCTGTGTGATCTCCATAACTACGGCACTTTACTGGTGAGCATGTCACACTCCAGGCTCCAGAGCCAAATCCAGCCCTTCATAGCATCCAAACTGGCCCCTCAGTAGAGCATCACGTGAGAGGAGGACATTAGAAAGCTCAAATGCTTTATGTTCTGTCGTCATTGACTGTTATAAATGACCATGTGGTGCAGTGTTTCTCTAATGGGGGTACACGATGGCACTACAGGGGGTACTTGAGAGAGATAATAGATAATAAAAAGAACAGACAAACAACAACAAATTGCGACTTAAGTGCCAGAGCGACCTATCTAGGGATTTTTCAGTTACCCTACGAGTGACCTTTGACCTTTGTTGTAAAGCCTGGCTCCTCCTCCCTCAGAACGCCGTGAACATCTACAGGACGCTGAGCGACAAAGTGATGCCTCAGCCTCTCGTCCTATACTTCACCGTGTGCATGCTGCATATGGTGGAGCGGCTCCATGACGCCGGCATCGTCCACGCAGACATCAAGCCTGACAACTTCCTGCTGGGAGAGAGGTACGTTAAACCAACGCACCAGCCTTCTTTCAGCTCACTTTAGCCACCCAGTGTAGACACGGGTACCTGGAAGCTCACAGTAAATGTACAAAATGACTTCAAAAACACACATTTACCCCAAAAAGACATAAGACGACTACAAAAACAAGAGAAGAATAGACAAAAATGCAATAAGAAAGATTCCAAAATCACAGCAAAAATACACAAATTGACTACAAAATAACAGAAAAACACACAAAATGACTACAAAAACAGAAAAATAACAAAAAATATATAATACTAATATATACAACTGCATAAAAGATTCCAAAATACAATAAAAATACACAAGTTGATTTAAAATGAGAGAAAACTATACAAAACCATAACAAAAATACACAGAATAACACAAAACGACAACAAAAAAAATACATATCAAATGAGAGAAAAATATATAAATCAACAGAAATACACGAATCGAGCCCAAATTCACAACAAAAATACAAAAATTGACTCAAAATAAAAGAAAAATATACGAAATGATTATTTCACAAACACCAAATCACAAAGGGAGTATGTTACGACGCGAGATTACCTCTTATCACGCTAACTTCCAGGATTTAATCAGTGTGTGCTGGACTACGAAGCTGGTTAACGTTTTACGGAGCTAAATCATCATGGTAATTTAGGCTGAACAACTAACCTGGTCGGGACCAGATTTTGTTCTGACTAGGAGTGCTAAAGTCCCGCCTCCTGACCAATCAAATGTCTTAGAAAGCGAGCTGTCCAATAAAAGGTGGCTCATTGTGAACACATCACTGTGTGAATCTGATGAGACACTTACAGGAGAGAGAATATTTAGACATTGATGCAATCTTTTCATTTACCAATGACATCCTATAGGAAATATATAGATTTTTGTCTGATTGACTGATGAAGTAAAATAAGTCAGCTGATAAAGCCTGCGTGCATTGGGGCGCTTTCACACCAATAAAGAAATTCATTAATTCATGTATTCTGAGGTGATGCAAAGAGCATCAGTCCTGTAAGATAATGTAAAATAATTTCACTCATTTAACTCATTCAGTGCCATTGATGTAACATTACTTAATTTCAAATCCAAACGCTCAGTGCCAAAGTCGTAATATTACGTCAATTACGTTTTTTCACGGAAGTTGCTAGGATACACTGTGACGGAGTTCTACTGTGAATATAAGGCTAATCTGTTGATGTAGTAACCAAATGTGCCCTGAAGGTGGCAGCAGTGCACCTTTGGATGAGAGATTAGCCACTGATGCTAGCATTAGCTAAGAAGGGAAGAGCATGGATGTTGAGGTGTTCCTAAAGCAAAAAAAAAAATTGCTTCAAAGTCACTAATCGTTTTTCTCAGCGTTTTGTCACAAACTGGTGACTTGTGTGAAACTTGCCTTTGTTCAACTGCGGATTACAAAAGAATGAAAAAAGCTAGAAACAATGTTTTTTTCTGACGAAATTAGAGACTTTAATCTTTCAGAATATGGAATCAGAATTCAGATTGTCATAGCACAAAATATTCTATTAGTCTGTAAATATCAGTCAAAATGCTCAAAAACGGCTGGCACTGAGGGCGGTAGAAATTCTGAGAATGGCTGGCACTGAATGAGTTAACACTCATTAATTCCTGCATTATTTACTTGCTGCTTTTGCTGCAGTAACTGAATTATGGATTTTAGTTATTTATATTTTTAAAGAGTTATTCCTCACTAGTGACGTTCTACAGTTCCTCCTTGTGCGCTTGGTCTTACACTGTAATAGCTACCTCTGTTACAAGAGCTTACTGGTTAACCAGACTGAAATCAACACGCTAACTCAGCGTGTTGTGATCGTGCTTTGTAGGACAGCTTCTCTCTGACAGGGAATGTTTGGTTAGTTGAAGCCCGCTAACAGAGATTAATCCAGGATATAATTATCTAACTTTTTAGCATGGGCCCTGTTATGGTCATTTTTATATTCATCATCATATCGTCAAATGTATGTTCACGTGTACAATTTGTCATGTTTTAATACATGATGACTGCATTACTCTTTACACTTTTGAACAGCTGAATCATGATTAAACAGTACAGATCGTATTATTCTCAGTGCAGCACAGAGTCTCTGCTCACATGCAGATATACACTGACGCACACACTTATCAAGGACAGATAAGAGTGGCGCCCGATCTTCCTCACTTTTATACATGTCTTCATCATCCTCCAACATTTTCACTGTGGGAGCATCTGACTCCCTCCCTTTTGTCTCTCAGGGTTGGGACCTTTTCTCATCTGTATAAAACCTTAAGCTGAAACTGTTAGAGAGAGCGGCACTTCCTTCGGACGTCCGCCTGGACGGACGCTAATTTTGTTTCACTTTGTTCCATCTTGTACCTTTTTTTCTTAGTAAACCCTTTTTTATAAAACCATCAATGCTTCGCCTGGCCTCCATCATTCAACCAGAGCAATAAATCATGTCTCCAAATGAGGTCAACCGTAAATTCAGCCGTAACAGCCCAAAATGACAGGATGTTGTTCACTCTCGTCAGATTCCTGGAGAACAAATGTTTCGACCCAGAGATCTCAGACCACGGCCTCGTCCTCGTCGACTTCGGCCAAAGCATTGACATGAAGCTTTTCCCACAATGCACTGCTTTCACCGCCCGCTGTCTCACCTCAGGATTCCAGTGCACGGAGATGCTCAGCGGGAAACCCTGGAACTATCAGGTGACACACACACACACCTCCTTTTTTCTGTGTTTTTCTCTCACTTGTTTACACAGAAACACCCAGTATTTATTAGTTGTGATACCACTGAGGTTTAAATCTCTTTCCTATTCTCTCAGACTGACTACTTTGGCATAGCAGGAACTGTCCACTGCCTGCTCTTTGGGACGTACATGCAGGTGACCAACGACGGCGGTGTGTGGACGACAAATGGAGTGTTCAGAAGGTAAAGATTCCATCACGGTTATTTTTGTAGTCGACTAATCTATTGATTATTTTTTCGATTAGCCGACTATGAGGCCATTATTGTAACAAAACTGTTTGTGTGTGCATAATCCAATCTGTGTGTCTGTATTAACATCTGCATGTGTGTGTCATCTATTGGCTGTCTCTGTGCACGGGACTTTTGGAACATATTTGGCAAATACGATCTGTAACTTTTTAATACTTGTATCTCGTGCAAAACCAGCAGTTGTTGCTGGTACCAAGTGACAGGCCCTCCTGTTGGAGGAAACTTTCACAACGCACTTTTTTATATTTGTATAAGTCGTATATATATATAATTACATCATATAACTTATGAATAAAACACACTTTTATAAGACATGTTGTTTGGCCACCAAACTACCTCCAAAAATGCAGAAGAAAAGGAAGAGGAAACTACCGCAAAAAAAACCTGAAGAAGAAAAAAGGGGGAAATAGACACTCGATACATGCACCGATACCGCTTTATTTGTCTTTAAGGTCCTATATCATGCAAATCAACTTTTTTGAGCTTCTAAACCTTGTTACAATGTTTATTCCTTATCAAAAACACCCCCAAAGTATTATTGGGCTTCCTTCCTGCATCTCTGAGCAATCCTCACTAATCCTGCGTTCTGAGCTGCTGCTTTGCCCTCTTCTGAAAAACGAACGGTTCCTCCAGTTCAAACTTTTGTGACGTCAAGAGACTCTGAACCGCCCCCTCCAGGAAGTGCCTGTTGACGGTTCCTTATATGGCGCAAATACGTGATGACGTCACATGCAAGCAGCGTGTTGTTTAAACCATAGACTGGTGCCTCCGTATTTAGAAGTCAGGGATTTTGCAGTTTTGACGGTGTTTGAAGTGGCCAGGATGGGAGGGCGGCGGGCGGGCGGTCCACCTGATGAGCAGTCTCCTCCGGAAACATTTCCCCAAAAAAGAAAAATTCCGGTGACTGCATTTCATGCCGATTCTGTCCATTTTCGCATTCAACAGTGAATTCCTTTTTCAGTTGTCGATTCCGTCTGAGATTCCATTAACGTGGATTTTATCGGGCCTTAAATAGTCCAAAGAGTGGATGAAGAAGTCCAACTACATAGAAACCTTCCTCCCATCCCAACCAAAGACAGCGCCACCCTCTGGTGGTGAATGAAGAAGGACCCATTGCCATTGGTGTCAGGTTTAGCTGATAAATATCAGCTGGAGACGCCCTAAATCCAGAACCATCTCGTATCCTTCCTGACAAGGCAAACATTCTCATTTTTCTGCACAAAAATAGTTAATTTACCACAGTTGATAAATGCAGCTGTACTGTTGATTAATATGATCTTTTTTACAGAATAATTATTTGTGTTATGTCTGAATTAGTTTTGGATCAAGTTGTTCAAGTTCAAAAGGAGCACTGTAATTGTATATATTATTATCCAGTGAAAACAATCTATACCTGGTGGATTAAAAGAGAGCTGACATCCCTGCAGGAAATTAAAGAGACAAAGATAATATAATAAACAGTGAAAGCAAACAAATCCATTTGTATTATTTAATTACCTCACCCAATGAGAATCGATAAGAGAATCGGTAAGGAATCAAATCGATAAGTATCGATAATGGAATCGAAATCGCTAAATTCTTGTCAATTCCAATCCCGAAGTGTATGCATTATTCGTTCATGCGAAGGTGTACTCAGCTCTTGTGGTTTCTAGCACATCTTGTGGTTTGGCACATTGGCGTAGTGATATGTGTTCAGGCACTTCTGTGTAACCTGCTGTTCTAGTAAAAAGGAATATATATTTTACTTTATTGTCATATATGTAAAGCTACATACTACATGAAATGTGTTGTCTGCATTTAACCCCTTCCTGAGGAGCAGTGGGCAGTAACGGTAGCACCAGGGAGCAGACACACTGTAGTACCTGATCTATCGCCTCGTATTGCTGATCTGACGTGTTTGTGACCAGTGTTTGGAATAACGGCGTTTAAAATAACGGCGTTTGTTTTTCAGTAACGGGGTAATCTAACTAATTACTTTTTACGCCGTTACAACGCTGTTATCGTTACTGAACGTTAAATGCGGTGCGTTACATGCATTGATTAAATAAACTTTTATCCGAAAGTATCCCCGGCTTCTGACTCGACTGTTGTGAGGAGGCGGGTGAAAAACAAGGTGAGCGATTATGATTGGCTAAGGTGACGTGCCAGCACACCCGCCCCACACACACACACACACACACACACACACACACACAGCAGATTTGATGAATCAGCAGAGATGGTGAGCGTGGAGCAGTCTGATGAAAAGTTGACATTTTTAAGGTGACGATACAAACACTACTTTAAATTAATTGTGGTCAAAGGCGAGAACGTACATGTGAAGTGTTCATTATATCCAGGAGTAAAGACTTTGTCCACATCTGTTGTAAGCAACTCAAATTTAATGAAGCACCTCATGACACACGCATCTAAAAAATGTGAATTCTTTGACATAGAGCAACTTTTTTTTAACAACAAATAGTTACTTTCCTTGGTAATGAGTTACTTTTATTATAGAGTAATTCAGTTCCTAACGCAGTTACTTTTTTGAACAAGTAGTGAGTAACTATAACTAATTACTTTTTTAAAGTAACGTTCCCAACACTGTTTATGACCCAATGCGACACAGCGGTTGGACAAAACAAATGATTATCACCATAAATGCACTATTCCTGTAGTTCAGGGGTCCCCAGTCCTGGTCCTGAAGGGCCACTCTCCAGCATGTTTTAGATATTTCTCTCTTCCAACACACCTGATTGAAATGATGAAGTCATCATCAAGCTCTGCAGAATCCTGATAACCATCCTGGTCATTTCAATCAGATGTGTTTGAAGACAGTGGATTCGTTATCGGGTCACGTTCTTTGGCCAATCGGTGATGGAGAAAATGGATAAAGGTGTTCGTTTGACGTTTTTCGTTTTCTGTACCGAAGCAAACAAGCTTGAATTTGAAATACAAGGCGTTTTTTTCATTTTGGTTTTGGAAACAAATATCAAAAAATGAATGTTTTTTGTGTTTTTGTTTCATAATGAAAAATGAACGGTACACGGATTCTGATCGGGACATTCCTAATTTAAACATCTGTGGATTGAGACGTACACTTTGTACATGAGGCCCTGGAGAATTTAGCACTCAATGTAAATAAAATGTGTCAAGGAAGAAAAAAAAGTGCAAATGTTCGATAAAACCCAGAGCATCTTTGATTTTAACACTTTTAAAACTTAAAAATGTGAACCATAAAACTAAGGGACCTGTCGAACAGAAAAAAAGCTCAAACTACAGAAAAGTTTCATTTAACCTTAAGAGAATCAGATTAGAGATGTGGCCTTTTTGGTCTGAAAACAGCATATCTCACTCACACGTGCTGTCCATTAACAAATGATGATGTCAAAGGAGAGACTTTGATGGAATGTTCTTTTTCTTTACTTCCTTCCTTCCTCTCACCCTCTTTTCCTCCCCCCCCCACACACACAGGAACCCTCACAGTGAACTGTGGCAGCATTTCTTCCACGTGTTGTTGAACATTAGCAGCTGCAGTTCTCCTATAGACCTGAGGGGTCTGAGACTCCAGCTGAGCTCCGTCCTCCATCAGAACTACAGCCGTAAACTCCCCACGCTGAAGAGTCGCCTGGTGGTTCTGCTGCTGGAGAACCGCAGGACACAACACAGATGATGATCAACCACTGGTTCTTCCAGGAGCCTCCATCTGTCCTGGACTCTGGAGACCTTTAATAGAAAAACAGAAAAGAAAAAAGTGTTTTTAAAGGTGATCGTTCAATATAAACGATAATAGTTTGAAATAAAGATGTTAATGCTGTGTATCAGAGTTTAATCTGATGACTCCACATCTGATCTGAAGATTCATTGACCTAAAAAGTCAGAAAAGGATCAAAACTAGCTCTATAAACTTTATTCTTTTGTTTTTTTTTTAAAGGGATCCTCCACTGTTTTTACAAATGTGGCCTAAACTTATTGAAATTAAATGAAGGGTGGGGATGAGTTGATTATTGTAAAGTGAGAGTGAGATGTGAAGTTGTAAGCGTGAGGCTTAGGTATAATGATGGTGGCTGTGGACAGAGGGAAGGAGTGAGTGGTAATACCTAAAACAGGTATTTGGGATCAACACGTCTAAAATTAAGCCAACTACAAGTTTTATCCCACAGTCCAAGGCATGCCAGTGCATCGTAGACCGATGTATGTGCAAGATCCGCCACTGCAATCCCAAGCACTGCCCCGGACCCAAAGATGCAGCCAGGCTAGCAGAAAGAGAGGGAGCCCAGGCCACTCCCCCACGGCCGAGCAACCCTCCAGACGCCCCTAAGACACCAAGCCGAGCGGCAGCCACTGCCTCCCACATACACACCCGAGAAAGCACCAAGGAGCCGAGGACCCAGCGCACCCTGCCCCCAACCCCAAGCACCCCACGCACCCAAGCCCCAGAGTGCCCCCCGCCCGAGACTCCAGCAGACGGCCAGAGCTGCGCCGAATGGGCAGCCGGTGGATAACCGACAGCGGGCCCAGAGCTAGCAGGGACTGGATCCCAGGCCAAAAGGACCCAGAATAGAAGCAGCACCGGGAACAGCCCGCCCAAGGACAACGACCACACCCCTGGCCGCCCTGGGCAACGAGGGGATGCTGCACCGCCAGCCCCCAGGCGCACCATCAGAGCACCCCAGGTCACCTTTTTTTTTTTTGACACCGCCAGAGCGATGCGCCTTAGTTATTGCTAAAGTCCCACCCCCCCAAGGACCCAGCCAGATGGCCACATTGGCACACGCAGACCAGAGGCGGTAAAACTCCAGACCCCAGCCTCACAGGGTACCGCCCAAGCACCCACTGACATGCAAGAGCGCAGCCCGCGCCACCCGCCTTGGAAGACCCCTTCCATGACTGGCCAAGCCCGCCGGTCCCCAAGAGCACCCCCCGGGACCAGGAACCCCCAAGGGGGTTAATATCAAATTAAATGTAGAGATGAAAAATATTGATCATTCAGAGGACAAATTCAGTCAAAACTATTTGCTTCAAAACATCCTATTTATTATTATTATTAGTGTTTTTGCACATTTTCACTGAAAAAAAAGAAAATGCAGTGTTACTGCCATCGTAAGATAAAGTGCAGCAAGTAACCATTGCAACACATTGAAAGCATTGTACCCACTGTAAGTGAGAACATAAGAGATAAAGCACCCTAATTTATTTTTATTTTTTTAAATCGATTTAAAAAAAAAAAAACATTGATTTCAAATTGGCACCCAAAAAAAATCACGATATAGCGTGAAATCAATTATTTTTCCCCACCCCTACTAATGGAAATGAGCCATTAGGTCATTTATAACAGCTTTTTCAGTCAAAATGACAACTTAAATTGCTTTTGGTTGCTTTATAACAGGCCCTCTCAACCTTTGGGTCAGGATCCCATTTGGGGTCGCGAGACACTGGGAGGCGGTCGCCAGATGCCTTCAAGAAACTAAGAACTTTTTCTGAACACATTGTTCGTTTTTGCTTATTACCCTTTTTCTGCGACTTCATCAAACTTGACAAATTTTAACCTATTTTCATCACTTTTTCTTGTCATATTTTTGCTCCTTTTTATGCATTTTTGCTACATTACTCCCATTTCTGACACTTTTCCATCAAATTTCAATGCCTTTTCTGCACATTATTTCCACTTATAAGACATTTTCAGCACTTTAAACCCTTTCCATTACTTTTCCACCTAATGTCACATATGTTGATCCATTATTTGGGCCTGAGCACTAAATGCAGAATGAATGCTCTATTGTTTCTTTATATATATATATATTTATATATATATAATTTTTTTCACTTTTAACCACATTTCATGCTTTCTTTTTTGCCACTTTAACCACATTCATGACATGTCATGCTGATTATTTGCCAGTTTAAAGTCATTGTTCCAATATTGACACTTTGAACTTTTTTTTACCACTTTTTCTGTTTGTACTTTTTAAAGATTTAATGTCACCTTTTATGGATAATGAACCTTTGAAAAACACAGGATTTTTTCGACAGTTTTGACGTTTTCTAATACGCACATACATTTAACGGCAAACGTGCATCATCTTCTGAGACTGTTGTGATGATGATGATGATGATCATGTGTGACATTCCTGGATCATGTTCAGACCTGTTGGTAAAACACGTGGAGCTCTCACATTCTTCACTGTCTCCACTTGAGGTAGAAACTGATCTGATCAACAGAAAGAAACATTTAATCAGAATAAACAAAACTGAAGGAGAAAATTGTAAACATTGAAAAAAAAAACCCAGTAATTTACTTTTTATTTATTAATCAACCAAAGTTCATTGGGACTTCTTTGGTTTGTGTTCATCAAAATCACTAAAAAGACTTTCTATATATAGATATATATATATGTGTGTGTGTCACAGCTCACACGTGCTGTCCATTAACAAATGTTGATGCCAACATTTCTATTTGTCCTTCCTTCTTCCCTTGTATCTTTCTTGATTTCCATTCCTCCTTCCTTCCTTAAATTTTACAGAAACATAAATTGACTAGAGAACATTTTTACAAAACCACAACCAAAAATACACAAAGATTATACAGAAAAACAACAATTCACAACAAAAACACACATGATTTTTTTTTTTAAATTTAAAACCCACACAAAATGACTACAAAATAACAGAAAAACAACATACATACAAATCAATATCAAAATACACAAATTGTATATATGTAAATTACACATGTGTTGGTGGTATGATATAAGATAGTGGGCTCACGATAATATTCAGTTTAAAAAACAACCATGGTTTGATTTTGGCATATTTACACATACTCTATATAATCACTGAAATCTTTTTTTTTTTTTTTTTTTTAATTCAAAAGGAATTTTAAAAAACAAAAATTAATTAATTGATCATAAACAAAAATGACACTGCAAATAAAATGCAACAACAGTGACGGATAAACATGGATATTGACTATTGTCTCCTTCACAGTAAAGACAGATACCATGATAATAATATCGCGATATCTTGTTGCACGATAATAATGCTAAAATGTATTTAAAAATATAAATCCATTAAATGTAAACCGATGCTGGTCATAATGTTGTGGGCGGCTCACTTCGTTTTATTTCAAACCACACACACTATTCATCTTGTCACGTGGCTTCAGGTGAGCCACACCTGAGAAGCCATTTTTCCTGAGCCGCCCCTGAAGGCAGCACGGACCGTGTCGGAGGTGCGTTCAGGAGTCATGGCGTCCAAACAGGGTCTGTCTGAGGAGGCGGTGAGTTCCAGCTGTAAGGACGGAGCCCCCATCACTCAGGTGAGGGTTTGCTCAAAGGCACTGCGGCAGTGAAGCCCTGGGTCGCTTTCAAAGCGACAATCAGCTGTTTTTAAGCTAATTTAGCGTCAATTACCGCACGAAACCATTGGGAAGTGAGAAATAAATCACGTCAATCTCCATTTAAATGGAAAATCAGTGACTTAATGCAACATTGAGGAGTTGGGAAGCTTTAAAGTGGAATCGTTGGGATGTTGTGCTCGAGTCAAGTATCGCGATAAGATGTCCAGTGGCTGCTGGAGGGGGGGGGGGGGGGGGGGGGGGTAATGATGGAATGAACCAGTGATGACACATTTTAGAGAATCTCATTTTGTAAATAAGTGGAAAGAAACAATATTTCGTGGCTCATGAGTTGATTTATTTCTATTAATTTGAGAAACTCTGGTATATACAATAGAGTGAGTGAGTGTGTTTCAGGGTTTTTATAATTCTTGGAATTTAATATGTTTTTTTTTTTGTTTTTCTTTATTTTGTTTTTCAGATTTTTACCTTTTTTAATTTAGTTATTTTAACAAGTAATTAAATACAAATAGGGACGACAAAGGAAGTGGTAAATTAATATACATAAACAAAATAAAATTTAAGACCCAGTTTACAAAATATGGACATATTCAAGATTTGAAATCATCAAATGTAGTTTATTCCTAGTTTGTTCATGTTTCTTTGCCTTCTCTGTAAAGTGCTTTAAATGCTCCTACCTGTCTTTATCGATGCTGAGTCAGCAGAGAATGCAGAATTATATCATTTCTCTTTCTTCACTTTGCCTCTGCTTCTAACGTCCCACGGCTTCACCTGTCAAACCCACTTTATGACGGACCACTGTGACGTCAGCCCCTCCCTTGGCGGGAGGGAGACGTTGTGTAAATGTTCCACCTGCATTCAACTCTGCACAGCCGCAGAGTGTCTCTGAGCGCAGGTCAACTACGCCCAGAGTCTCTCCATTGACTCATATTGAAGAAGAGTTACTGCACATGTACAACTTTTAACGAGAGTGGACAGTAAAGATTTTTGCGCCCCAAGGAAGAAACACGTCACCAATCAGACACAGATGAACGAAACAACTTTACACATCATTATCTATATAATATTTATTCTGATGATCTAAATACAGATATAACTTTGTTTTGTAGTATTTTTAATTCATTATTATTTTTATTTTGTTCATGTCTTACTCAAACTAACGTGGTGAGTGGTGGGGCGGCGCCCTAGCGCCCTCTATTGGCCAGCCGCCACTGAAGATGTCCCGATAGTTTGTAATGCCGCGTGTGAAATCACATAATTATGCGAACACAAGCTCAATAAAGATCAAATCAAGATATATATATTTTTTCAGAAACACAAATCAATTGAAAAAAACCCCACATAAATATCTACGTGTATATCCACAGTTCAGTGTATTTGCTTATCACAAAAATACATCACAACGATGGATAAAATAATTACCCATTATGATTAAACAGTTTACTGATCAAATGTTTTTGTCTTTTGTATGGATGAAAATTATATTCCTGCCACTGAAAAAAAAACAAAAAAAAAAAAACTGGCAAAAGTAAAACCTAAGTAATAATTATGACAGTTTTAAATTAAACATTATACACATCAATGTAGACCAAGAAGCTAATCAAGTAGTTCATATTAATGTAGTATATTTATCATTATATATATATATCTCATTGTAGATTGACTATCTCATCAAATAGTTCCTATTGAAGTATTGTATCATTCTAAAAAGAGATTATACATATTGTTGTATGGTATATTAAATAGCTCATATTAATTATATCATATTTATCTTTAGAGAAATATTGAGCTATTTAATTTACAGTTACATACAGTATATATAACATCACAAGGGGACATTAGAAAAAGAACACATACATTGGGAGTAAAATTTAATAATTGATGCTGATGTTTTCCATGATGCTCAAATATTGTTTCCCATTAATGGCAAATGTTCAATTTTCATAAATGTCTCATTAATTCCGGTGGAAAATTTCCAACTTTAAAAAATCCTAGAATGTTTCAACCCTAGTTTGGATATGAAACAGTTAAATTTACTCCCAATTTCTGAATGATTCCAATGAATATTTCCTATGAAAAGTTAATATTTTTTAATATTCCTTAAATGATCAATCTTAAGGATTTGGGAAGGTTTGTGTTCACTGTGTGTAACGTTGTGTTTTCAGGACTTCATGATGCAGCAGACGATGCTGAGAGTCAAAGACCCGGCAAAGTCCATTTCATTTTACACAGGAGTTCTGGGAATGACGTGAGTCTTCCTCGTGGTGGCGTTCCGCCTTCTGTCACCACGGTGATGGGTGAAGTCTTTTTCTGTGCTTGTTTTTTCTCAGGCTGCTGCAGAAGATCGACTTCCCCTCCATGCGTTTCACCCTCTACTTCTTGGGATACGAGGAGAAAGGAGAAATCCCTCAGGATCTCAAAGAGAGGACGGCCTGGACCTTCTCTCGCCGAGCTACCGTGGAGCTCACGCAGTACGTAATGTAACGGGCAACGTTAACGCAGAACGTAGCGTACAACGCTAACGTGGAACGTATTGTAATGTAGAGATAGCACAGTACGTAACATAACGCAGTACATAACGTACAACGCTAACACAGTACGTACTGTACAATGCTAGCGCAGTACATAACGTAGAACACTAACGCTAAATGTAATGGAGAACGCTAACGCAGTGCATAACGTAGAATGCTAATGCAGTACAAAACAGAACGCAAACACAGTATGTAACATAATGTAGAACGCTAACACAGTAAGTAACATAATGCAGTACGTAACGTAACATATAACGCAGTAGGTAACGTAGAGCGTTAACAGTACATAAAGTACAACACTATCACAATACTTACTGTAGAACGGTGACGCAGTACATAACATATGGTAGAACGCTAACGGTACGTAATGTATAACGCAGTACGTAATGTATAACGCAGTACGTAATGTATAACACAGTGTGTAACGTAACGTAGAACGCTAACGCAGAACGTACCATAGAACACTAATGCAGAACGCAACGTAGAACGCTAACGCAGAACGTAACGTAGAACGATAATGCAGAATGTAACCTGGAACGCTAATGCAGTACGTTTTGTAACGCAGTAAGTGACGTAACGTAGAGCGCTAATGCAGTACGTCACGTAACATAACGCAGTATGTAACGTAGAGCGCTAACACAGTATGTAACGTATAATGCAGTGTATAACGTAGTGCGTAACATAATGTATAACAGTACGTAAAGTATAACGCAGTACGTAATGTATAACGCAGTGCGTAACGTACCGTAGAACGCTAACGCAGAACGTACCGTCGAATGCTAATGCAGAACATAATGTAGAACGCTAATGCAGTACGTTGTGTAATGTAACGTAGAACGCTAATGCAGTACGTTACGTAACATAGTACGTAACGCAGAACACTTACACAGAATGTAACGTTGAACGCTTACGCAATGTAACGCAGTACGTAACGTAGAACACTAATACAGTACGTAACTAAGAAGGCTAACACGTAACGTAGGATGCTAACACAGTACGAATGTAACGTAGAACGCTAACAAGTAACGTAGAACACTAACGCAGTATGTAACGTAGAACGCTAACTTAGTACGTAACGTAGAATGTAACGGCATTAATGTCACCCAATTTCCCCTCAGGAATCAATGGTTTACTGAATCTAAGCAGGTTTATTTATTAAGTTTTGAACAACTTAATTTAAATTAACTGGAAATTACTGTAATCTAAAGAAAGATGAAAGAAATAATGGAAAGAAAGCAGACAAAATATTTGAAATGTATGTAAAGAAAAAAAAAAATGACCAAGAAATGAACAAAGACTAGGGATGTAACGATTAATCGTAAGGCAGTTAAAAATCGATTCATAGGTACCACGGTTCACATCGATGCTCTGAAAATTGAATCGCAGTACTTTTTTTTAAACAGCAGAGGGCGCTACATATTAATCCTTCCAGAAGCGGACGTGACGGGCGGAATCTGCTACTATTTTCTTTCTGGCCGCCATTTACTGTTAAACATGCTCATAAATGATTCTTTACTCCTTTAGCACCGAAAGAATATCTGTAATATTACCTGAATATCTGTAAAAGTCACGTTTTTCTATTAGCTCTGTCTGCTAGCGTAGCTTCTCTTCTTCACTGGTGGAATAACTGCATGCCAACCGACCACTGGGTTACCAGCGCCCTCTGCTGGTCTAAACAAATATCTGACGTAAATACAGTAAAATGACTGTTTTTTTTTTTTTTTTAAAGTCCAATTGTTTAGGCACAAAATACATTTTCAGTTGCACTTTTAAAAAGAAAAAGAACTATTATGCAGTTTTGAATTGTTTACTATAGAACCAGAATTTAAATTAATAGGTTTCTTCTTCATTTGTATTATTCCTTTATGTATTTCATTCAAGATTTATTTTTAGTTAAATTGCATCATTTTGCATAGTTTATCAAGGGATTCTTTTGACAATGAAAAATAAAAGGAAAATAGTACAGTATTTTCCCCAAAAAAATAAAGGAATATTTTTCAGTCATTTGTCAACATTCCCATTTTGTAAAATAAATCGTGAGAAAATCGTATCGTGAACCCAGTATCGTGAATCGAATCGTATCGGGAGTTGAGTGAATCATTACATCCCTAACAAAGACAGGATTTTCAAGCAAAAAGTGCTACTGAACAATGTAACTTAAAAAAACTATTTCTAGGATCTTCATGGATCAGTGGTTGACATTTTCATAAAAACCTCAGATTTTCCTATTCCTGTCAAAATTTCCCAAATTCTGTTTCAGAGTATTCTCGTTTCTGTTTTGCGTGTAAATGTGTGGTTATTTTCTCGTTACATGCACGTCATCATTGTCATTATTTAGGCCTGATTTTAAATAAAGGTAATAAAAAGAGACAGTGTGTATTTGCTTTTTCATTTCAGAACTTGAATTCTGCGATCACAAAACTGTTTTCATCTTAATGCACTGATTGCACACACACACACACACACACTGTCTCTGACTGCTCTTTTTTAATTATTTCTAATAGTCCTGCTAATTCCTGCTGTTTTTCAGTAACTGGGGCTCCGAGAAAGACGGAAAGCTGTCGTATCACAACGGGAACGATGAGCCACGAGGATTCGGTGAGACGCTAATTTAGTGATGATCTTTTTTATTAATATTTTATGTTTTAAAAACATTCCTACTTGTATCTGTGAAGAGCTTTGCTAAATAATTAGTCGTAGAATGTCTGAGGAAATGTTGCTTGATTTGGACAATGTTTTGTTGGTAACTATTCCTGAGTCAGTCTCAGTTTTAGAGAAAATATCTTCTCAAGTATCTATTTTACCAGTATGTGTGCATGTACTTATTGGAAATGACAAACATCCACAACAAACACAAGTAACCAATTAAAAAAGGTAAAGATGTAACCCCGATGTACTCTTTTAAAACTAAGCGAGCAACTTATACAAAGAAGTGACATTTGATGTTTTAGCAGGCAGTGCCCTCTAGTGAGTAAAATGTGAATTGATCCCACTGTGTGGTTCAATGCAGCTTGTATCTCCAAAGATAAGGACAACTATGCTGTCTTCACTAAAAGTTGTAGGCAAGCAACGTGATTTTTAGCTATTCAGCTAGCTTAACATAGTATTCTAATTCTCCAATGTTGCATCCTCCAAGGATCAGACTGGTGATGTCGTGGCAGGATTTAATGATTGGGAATAGTCATACATTCAATTTGTAAAACTGAAAAAAGAACACAAACAATACAAATATAAATGTTCTTTTTTGTGCTCCAACAAAAGATGAGATAATTAACATAACACACCCCAAATGTCTAAATGACCATATATACATGCAAAGAAATGTACACATGTAAATAAGTCTGCATAACACTCAAGTTATTAACTATAGGACTAGCACATTTATCTGATGCTAACTGTTAGCTCGTAGCCATCTTCCAAAACACCACTCAAAAAAGTATGCAAAGTACATATAAATAAACCAAACATGGTAACACAATGATATATAATGCATAACTTACGGATGAAGCCGTTTATGTGGACTTAGATGCAAGACTTAGCTGTACTGGACGGACACAGATCTTCCGTTGCGTGTGGACAGGTCAAAAAAGGAAGTACATTACTTCCGGGTTATCTGAGCCCTTTCTGATACAGTGCAGTTACACTTTTCTGCTGCTAGATGGCGACCACAACACATAGATAAACATTAACTGATTTACAATACACTCCCCGTCTGGCATATTAAGAAATATGCCACTTTCAACATATTACCAACGTTTTTTTCTACTCAGTTTTTTACACAATGTCACCTGAGTCAGTCGTGCTGTTACTAACATGTTGAAGAGTTTTTGGAAGCTGTGCGAATTTCCTTGTCCGTTTGTGAGAAAAGCAGAACCACCTCAGAAATGGACCTGAAGAAGTTCTTGACCGTCTGATTCCTTGTCACTTTGACTTCCACTTTCCTAACCAGACCATCTTTGCTTGGAATTGCATTCACAATAATTCCCATTGGCCACTGATTTCTTTTTGTCTGACTGTCCTTCAACAGAACTATATCTCCCTCTTTGAGGTTGGGCTTCTGTGCTTGCCATTTCTGTCGACTCTGTAATGTGCTTAGATACTCACGACGCCACCTAGCCCAGAAGGTCTCTGCCAAGGCCTGGACCCTTTTCCACTGGTTTTTGAGAAAATCTCCTTTTGAGAACTCACTGAGTGGAGGAGGAGAGGTGCCAATTTTCTGTGTCAGCAGCATAGAAGGCGTCAGAATGAGAGGTGCCTCAGGGTCAGCAGATACAGGGATTAGCGGTCTTGCATTTACAATGGCACTGACCTCTGCCATGAAGGTGGTTAGAACCTCGTGATTAAGTTTTGAAGGTCCGACTTGGAGAAGCATTGAATCGAGCAACTCCAATCATGCGTTCCCAGGCTCCGCCCATATGAGACACGTGTGGAGGGTTGAAAACCCAGGTGCACTTTTGTGAAAGGAGGTAATCGCTTATGTCCAAGTCACAAGGACCATGTGAACCCATTTTCAGTTCATTGAATGCTCCAATAAAATTGGTCCCACAATCTGAGCAGAGCTGTTTGGCATAGCCTCGGATGGAGAAAAATCTCCTGTGCATTTATGAAGCTTGAGGAAGTCATGGTTTCAAGTACCTCAATGTGAATAGCACGTGTGGACATACATGTAAATAGAGCTGCCCATCTTTTTTCTCGTGGTTTACAACCCCTGGTTTGACGGCTGATGACTTCCCATGGCCCACAAACATCCAGACCCACGTAGGAGAAAGGAGGGTCTACTTGCAGGCGTTCCATAGGCAAGTCAGACATCTGCTGATGTTCTAGTCTTCCTCGCAGTTTTTTACATGTGACGCATCTGTGAATGTAGCTGCTGATTAGACGCTTTCCTCCTACTATCCACAGGCCACTGGCATGGATGGCGCCTTCAGTAAAGTTTCTGCCTTGATGTTTTACACAGTCATGGTGGTGGCGGACAAGCAAAGTTGCAATGTGATGACGGCCTGGAATGATGAGAGGATGGGCTTCACATTTGTCCACTGGTGCTTGGTCGATGCGTCCGCCTATTCTCAGCATGCTTTTTTTGTCAATGACAGGACGTAGTTTATGAAGGGGGCTGGTTTTAGGAAGTTCACAGCTTGACTTAATGCTCTTCAGCTCTTCTGAAAAGCTTTCATACTTGGCACACTTAATAATAAGATGCTCTCCCTTTGTGACGTCAATAACTGACACTTTATTCTTGCACATGTGCCACTTGACACAGCCACTATTTCCTGCTGGAAGTGAGAAACAGTGAGAAATGTGAGTGAGGTGAGCCACAGCTCTGGTGAGCGAGCTCCACTTGGAAAATCTTTTGAACCTCTCTGAACCCAGCTTGTCTTCACTAATTTCTGTGATGAGTGAGGTCACTTTTGGGCGAACTTCAGCATCAAAGTCTGGGCCTACAAGTTCATATTTTGCTTCGTCTAGAATCGTTTCCTCTGAAGATGCTTGCTCGGTCAAGAAAGCTGGTCCAGTCAGCCATGTGGTGTTTGCCAGCTCGGCAGCTGGAACAGATCTGGACCCATGATTCCGATTGACGTACGTAACTTTTGTTCTATTTCATCCCTACTGACCGCCAGAGGCGGTGCTTTAGCTCTGGATGAGCAATGTCAACAGTCTCATGAGGAATCCAGACACCTACTTCACACACTGGATGCTGAGGGATTGATGGCCTAGACCTCTCCCAGAGGAGGAGGCAAAGCCACGTTGACCCTGTAGAATCTGGTAAAGGTGCTGGGTTAGGACCACGAGGCTGCAGCACAAACCAGTTTAATGGGTACTTCTTTCAGAGAAGCCCATGAGGTAGATACACCCCTCGTTGAGTGACATCTCACTCTGGATGGTGGAGGGAGAGCGCTGGCCGTGTAGGCATACGTAATAGCGTCCACCACCCAGTGGGATAGCCTCTGTTTTGACAGGGTCCTGCTCTGCCTAGGGTCGCCAGAGCAGGCAACAGCTGCTCGCTTTGACGAATGCTCAATGTAGCGTTAATGTAAGTCTCCTGGGCCCGAACTGGACACAGCAGTTTTGCCACCCCTTCTGACGATGGTACAAAGCACGCCAACCTAGTCCCCATTGGAGAGCCTTCAGAAGGTCTTTCATCTGACCCAGCTCGGATGACATCAGTTGACCTTGGCTGCCAGCTTATTAAACCTAGGTCTCTTGGCCCTTGGGGCCACCACGTCCCCTTCGGCCGGTCGTTTAAACGCTGGGACCTGGCAGGGGAGAAGCGTCTGCTCCACCTCTCTCAGCCAGGCCATGCGTACTGACCTTGGCATGTAACCACAGTTCATGCATGAATCTTTGGATAAGCCTGTCCTCAGATGATCAATGCCCAAACAGGGTGGGCAAAGATTGTGACCGTCCTTCAAATCCAGCGGGGCCAGGCAATCCACACAGGAGTGGGCCATGGCGACAGTAGTGCAGAGGGAGCGAGGACACTGGCTTCACCGGGAGATACTGCACAGCGTGCCAACAGCTCGAGCGGGAGCACTGCTGCTGATCGACGGGCTAACCAGGTTCTAAGCAGCTTATGCTGCGAGGAAACCCCCAATAAAGCCCCCGTGGCTTTATTTTGAGCGTGAGGACTGGTACTAACGACGTGCCATCCACACTGGCTGAACAGAAAACAGCCTGAGCTGTGAAAAACTCGAGGGGTTCTAAGCGCCTCGTTAGCTTGAGCGTGAGCACTGCTGCTAACTACTCGCTACTGAAAGAAAAAACAACAGCCGAGGCTGCGATACAGAAAGCGACAACTGAAGCTGTGAATAACACTGTCCGGGCCGGCAATCGCTTCGTTAGCTTGAGCAAAGGCACTGCCGCTAACTAAGGACTAAACCTCATGCAGGACAATAACATAAACGACAGCCGAAGTCGTAAACGCACTGACTGGGGCTGCAATTGTCTCGTTGGCTTGAGTGGAGACACTGGTGTTGACTGCAGACAAAACAAGATAAAGCAACAGCCAAAGCTGTGAAAACAATGACCGGGGCTGCAATCGCCTTGTTAGCTCGAGTGAAGGCACTGCTGCTAACTGTGTTAGTGTGTGTGTGTGTGTGTGTGTGTGTGTGATTGTAAAGAAGGATTTCTCAGTAGTTTGTGTGTCTGTTTTGTGTTGAACGTGTGCGTCTCAGGTCACATTGGCATCGCTGTTCCTAACGTAGAGGACGCCTGCAAAGTGTTCGAGGAGCTCGGAGTGACGTTTGTGAAGAAACCTGATTCAGGTCAGTTAATTAAAGAAGTAATGAAAAGGCAGGATTGAACTCATTCACAAGGGTCACATGATCAACATTCATGTCAGCATTAGAATAATGACCAATCAGAGCATTAGCACAGGAAAAAAACAAAGGCTTTGTTTGTTTTTTGTCTATTTCTTATCTCATATTTGTATATTTTTATTGTCGTTTTGTGTGTTTTCTTTGGGGGCCACAATAATAATAATAGTAATAATAATAATACTAATGAAAAAAGAGTAAGAAAAAGGATGGATGATGATAATAATAATAAATTATTAAAAAATGAAAAATGTGATTCCCAGAACAACTTTCTGCTATCAGGAGGCGGTCGCAATCAACATTTGTTTTTTTTTTTTATTTGAAAAAACGATTATTTTTTGTCTCTATGTAGAATCTATGCTATAATGACAGAAATGTCTGTGTGGATGTGTGGAGCAAATATCTCCCTGACACGATGCGAGTTCGACCTGAAACTTGGTCGATGGGTTCCAAATACCCCGAGTGTGTGCATCTGTTATTTTGGAGTAATTTGGTCATTTCAAAAATGTTTATTTTAATTTTATTTCACTTCTGGACGGCCCCGAAATGAAACCTATTCAGCTTTTGACCTCAGGGTGTGAGGGGGCGCTAGCGCACCATTTATATCTATTTCACTGCACAGCTCACTTCCGGTGCGTGCGTGAGCTCCCGTGGACTTTTCTTTTCTCTTTTGAGGAAAAATACTTTTTTACTGTTCTTAATTTTCTCCAAATACACTTTTTAAGTTTTTGGTTAAAATTGTCTTTATGTCCTGACATATTTTTTGTATACTTCATAGTCATTTTGTGTATTTTTGTATGTTTTTTAGGCTTTTTGTGTGTATTTTTATTCTCCTAATGTGTGTTTTTTAAGTAATTCTTTACAGTTTTATAGTTTTTTTGAGTATGTTTTTGTTATTTTGTGTGTTTTGGAGTAATTTTGTGTTCGTTTATCATCCTTATGAATATTCTTGTTGATGTTTTGTAGTTCTTTGTAATCTTGCACGCTTTATGGGGTCATTTTGTGTTTTTGTCGTCTTTTTGTATGTTTTTGCATTTTATTAAATCACCCTAAACCCAATCTGGCAACGCAGCTCCTAATACCTTTGGTGGTTTTCCTCCTGTGTGTGCGCTGCAGGGAAGATGAAGGATCTGGCCTTCATTCAGGATCCTGACGGCTACTGGATCGAGATCTTAAGTCCCACCAACATGGTGTCCATCATGTCGCCATAGCAACGCCTTAGCCCCGCCCTAGCTCCACAGCGTCTGGAAATAATGGAGGAGCTACCAACGGGTATACTGTCAACTTCTCTCACAGTGGGACCACAAACATCTGATCTGAGGGTCACATGATCAACATTCATGTCAGCATTAGAGCAACGAGCAATCAGAACATTACCCCAAAACCAACAAAAGCGTTCACTTTTGTAGCTATTTTGTGACTTTTAGAAATCCTTTTGGAGTACTTTATTGTGTTTTTATTGTCATTCTCTGTGTTTTTGCAGTCAGTTTTATGTTTTATGTTTTACCTGTTTTTTGACTCGTTTTTTTGTGTTTTTGTAGTTGTTTGGTGTATTTTTGTCATTTCGAGCAGTTTTTTGCAGACATTTGTTATTGTGTTGCAGTTGTTTTTCAGGATTTTTGTTAACATTTTGTGAGTTTTTGGGGTAATTCATCTGTTTTTCGACTCCTTTTGTGTCACTTCTTTCGTGTTGTGTTTTTGGAGTAGTTTTGTAGTTGGTTTTATGTATTTTTGTTACCGTTTTACCTATTTTTTTTTTTTTTTAAGAGTCAATTTGTGTAATTTTGAATAATTCTGTGCATTTTTGTTGCAGTATTTGTGTATACTGTCATTTGTGGGTTTTTTGAGTCTTTGAGTGTAATTTTTGTGTGTTTTGGGAGTCATGTTGTGTTAGTTTTCATTTTAATTATCTGTGGATTCTTAAATGAATCATTTCAAAATAAAATGTAAAAAAGCACTTATTGGTCTTTATTAGCGTAAAGGCACTCAGTGACGGTTCAAGAAAAACAATATCAGTCGTTTTTAAAGCCATCCGATAATATTAACAACAATAGTAATATTAATAATCATCAGCAGCAGTGACATTTTCAGTTCTTTTGGAAGCGTTTCATTGATTCTATTATATTAAATATAAATTTAAACATTTGAAGACTCACACAAACAACACTAGGAACACTTGCTAAACCTGCTCCTATCTAAATGTTCATAATAAGTGTAATTAGCTGTTAATCCCCGGCTCTCTGTCGTTGTAAATCACGCTGTCTGCTCTGACAATAAATCATGTTTTAAATACAGAAATCTGTAGTCTGCCCAAAAAACCTAGAGATTTACATCAAATATAAAGCCAATTTTCATTAGGGAAGGCTACAAAGGCAGAAATAATTGAACTAATGTATGGACATCAATTGCAGCAAGTTTGGTGATAAAAATAAACAAAGGCCAAAGATACATGACTTGAAATAAACAAACATCCATTTTTATTCAGGTTTCTGCTGTGCCATGGGTAATGCTAATTTTGGTTCCACTCTTTGATGCCGTTACGCAGGGCTGTTTATTCAGCAAAGCTTTGACCAATCAGAATGATTGACACAGCGTTGTAAAGCCCAGAACCTGCAGAAATGTGTGATATCAAACACTATGGTAGTGGGCTTTAGCCCTGGCCAATCAGACCTGGATAAAGAAGAGACCTGACATTTTATGCATGTGTGCTATGCGCTCATCGGACGGAGTTCTTGACTGAGACATAGATGCATCTGTGTAACGTTGGTATCTGTCTGGCGACACAATTTGGATTTATTAAAATATGGAGTTTTATGCACATTGGAGTAACTTTTGATAAGAACGTACGTAACATACCTGACCTGTACTATCACGTAGTATCTGTGTTGATTTTGTGAAGCATAGAACTGAAAAAGTCTAAGTTTTCAACTTTTCCCTCTTTGAACGTAATGGCCTGGTTTGGGTGCTGTGGTCTTTTGTTCTGAATGTGGGCAGGCTACAGGCCCAGATGTTCACTTTCACAGCTTTACTCACAGATGGCTGCTTTTCTGCCAAGTCAGCATTTCTAGAATGAATAAATGAAAAATAATGAAAAACTTTCTTTGTTCTTTTTCTTCAATCTGACCATCTTTTATCTGCTGTTCTTCCTCGTTTTCCCCACAGCACTGACTTTCCCACAGACAGTGATCCATGTGGTGTTTCTCCTGCTTTCATTCAGTGATATGTTTGTTCTCTAACATGTTTTCCATGCAGGGAAGTGTGTGTGTGTATGGGTGGTTAAAAAGCTCCGACCTCGGTTCCCCAGGCCCTGCTGGAGGTCTGGGAGGAAGAGGAGGAGGAAGGGTGGAGGAAGGGGAATCCTCCGTGGAACGGGAAGGGAAAGGATGCAGAGAAGGAGAGCGGAGCAGGAGGACAGCAGAGCACCTCTCCTGCTCTGTCCATCATTGGCTGGTACGACAGTGGGCAGAGCATGTGAAATGGGGTGGGCGGAGCCAACAGTTGCTGGGAACAGTGGGCGGAGCTTGTGAGCGCGGCAGCGTCTCGTTGGGTGCTGCAGGAGGTTAGGTGAGACAGGAGGCGAGACCTCAGCAGGTCTCCGGAGTCCAGGGCCTCCCTGGAGCTCAGGTAACGAGAAACCTCACTCACACACTCCCTGAAACCCAACGACAGGAAGTCCAGAGCCAGAGCGTGGGCGTCCAACAGGCCTGCAGACGGAGAAGAGAGAGTGAGAGAGTTTCACCACAGGCTTTTATTTTGAAGGGCAATGCTTTCATGCATTTTAAAGGACCAACATTTATACAAATGACGTTTTTGAAACTGAAAAACAAGGTTTCATTCCTCCCAGTAGCACTGCTACGCACTAAGCTAACCCAAACATTTGGGACTGGTGGCTGCATGCTATGCTAACAAAACATGTAGAACTGGTTGCTACATGCTAAGCTAACCTAAACATGTGAGACTGGCTGCTGCATGCTAAGCTAACCTAAACATGTAGGACTGGTTGCTACAAGCTATGCTAACCAATATTGTCTATCCATTGCATGCTAAGCTAAAAAAACATGTGGGCTGGTTGCTACATGCTAAGCTAACCAAACATATATGACTGGCTGTTAAAAGCTGAGCTTAACCAAACATGTGGGACAGGTAGCTATGTTTAAGCTAACCCAAAAAAATTTACGTCAGATATTTGTTTAGACCAGCAGAGGGCGCTGGTAACCCAGTGGTCGGTTGGCATGCAGTTATTCCACCAGTGAAGAAGAGAAGCTACGCTAGCAGACAGAGCTAATAGAAAAACATGACTTTTACAGATATTCACGTAATATTACAGATATTCTTTCGGTGCTAAAGGAGTAAAGAATCATTTATGAGCATGTTTAACAGTAAATGGCGGCCAGGAAGAAAATAGTAGCAGATTCCGCCCGTCACGTCCGCTTCTGGAAGGATTAATATATAGCGCCCTCTGCTGTTTAAAAAAAGTACTGCGATTCAATTTTCAGAGCATCGATGTGAACCGTGGTACCTATGAATCGATTTTTAACTGCCTTACGATTAATCGTTACATCCCTAGTGACTAGTCACTGCATGTAAAGCTAACCCAAACATGCAGCATGGTGTGTAAACAGACGCTAGCAGGTGTTGCATTAATTAATTTTAATCAGAGATTGTTTCTTCTTTTCCAGAGTGACTTTGGGCACCTTTTCCTCCGGCGTTCTGAAGCATCTTCAGATGATCCACGGTCATCTGTAAGATCTCTGCCTTCTCCAGCTTGGATGAGCCCTGCAGAAACCCATCCAAGGTCAAATGATTCATTATATTTCTTTATTTACAGACTTTTTGAATTTAGAAATTAGCACACAATCGATTAAAAAGAGAATCCAACTTGATCTATCCAGAGACAAAACCTATAACAATGTCTATCTTGTCATTCTGACTTTAAAATATTGCTCTAATAATGTTAAGTTCCAAGTTTTTAACTGTTTTATTTACATTTTGTTGTGTGTACACACCAAACATGATGCAAAGTATGAATAATAACAACAAAGGAAGCTAAGAACACACAAAACAACAACAAAAACAAACAAACTGACACCAAAGGCTCACAAAATAACAACAAAAATGCATATAAAGAGAGAAAAATATAAAAAATTGACAGTAATAATGCTGTGATTGGTTGGATTCTAAATGCTAACATGAATGTTGATCATGTGACCCTCAGATCAGATACAATCATGTTTGTGGCCGTGCTGTGAGAATAGTGTCCCAGCCCTAATCTGATGTTATTTGTTTGTGTTTTGGGCCTTTGGGAGTTATTGTGGGGTAAAGTAGATTTTAGCAGAAGATCAAAGGACACAAAGGTCATAAAGTAGATTTTTAGCAGAAGATCAAAGGACACAAAGGTCGTAAAGTAGATTTTTAGCAGAAGATCAAAGGACACAAAGGTCGTAAAGTAGATTTTTAGCAGAAGATCAAAGGACACAAACGTCGTAAAGTAGATTTTTAGCAGAAGATCAAAGGACATAAATGTCGTAAAGTAGATTTTAGCAGAAGATCAAAGGACACAAAGGTTGTACAGTAGGTTTTTAGCAGATGATCAAAGGACACAAAGGTCCTAAAGCAGATTTTTAGCAGTAGATCAAAAGACACAAAGCAAAGTGATGCTCACCTGCTTCTCCGCCGCTGTCGGTACAAGTCTGCGTAGCTCCGACAGGCTGTGGTTAATCCGATCCCTGCGTCTTTTCTCGATGATCTGACAGGAGAAAAACAGAAAGCTAACACTGACACGCCCTGCATGGGTGAGCCTTCAGCGGAGCCTCACCCCTCTGCGCTTCTTCCTCGCCGTCATCTGAGTGGTGGAGGTTGGAGATCCACATGTGAGGAAAGACACCTTCATGTGCCTGGAAGACACCGACAGAATTAATGATAAATAACCCGGGATTTCCACTGGATACGTCTCCGCTGCGCCACGGCACCGATCTGGTATTTCACCGCTGTCCGCCGTCTGGTAATTCACACCGGTTGCGTTTTGAGTGCGCCGCGGTGCGCTCCGGTTGAACGACTGTTACGTCACGAGACAGAGCCGTTCTCATGATCTTTATATAATCGCGAGAGAACGCAGTTAAATGTATGTGTTATAAACGCAACAATAAACAGGTCAGTGTTCCTAACAAAGGAGAACAAGAAGGTTGGACTCTGGTTTTGTCATAGACATTTTTTATCAACAGCCAACAGAGAAGAGATAAAACTGTAAAACCAGTAAAACATGAACTAAAGTTGCTGCAGTTTACAGAGAGTTACAGTATGAGAGGAAACAATATAGTGGATGTGAATTTGTTTTTACACATTATGACGTTTTGGTGATAATGTGTAAAATCTGAAGTGTTTTATTTTGAAAAGTAACCTAATATTTTATTGTGGAGTATGTGCTTAATTTCCTGTTTAGCTTCATTTGCTCTGTGCTGATTGATGCATCGTGCTCCGGTGTCCGTCAGAAATATAAGTGCTGCGTATATGTGGTGGAGGGCACTGGACTACCACATCTGGGAAGGAGCAAACACATAGAAAATAACACATAGACTAAAGTGGAAACCCATCAGCTCTGGTGACGTAACGCAGCGGAGCCGCATCCAGTGGAAACTGGGGATAAGAATTAATTCATTCCTGTTGATTGGAAATTTGATCATTGTGAGAGTCCCTGTAATTTTAATTAGTTTTTTAAAATTCATTTTTATTTCTTTTGTTGTCTTTTTACATATAAGTCATTTTTAATCTTGGTGTAATTTTTGTCCAGTTATTGGAGTCATTTTGTGTGTATTTGTCATCCTTGGGTTATAAATTGGGTTTTTTGCATAATGTGTTGCATTTTGGACCTGATGTAAAATATTGCACTCAGGAAACTTTGAAATATAGAAGTGAAATTTAAAAAAAATGTTTTTTTTAACAAAGAAAATTAATTGCATCTAAAAAATCCCAATTCATACAATGCAGCTGGAAAGAATGTCATTTTCTCCATTTGGGTTTTTTCCTTTTTTTTATTGGTTCTGGATTTACTTTTTACTCTGTAAAAAAATCAATTTTAATGAGTAAAAACAACACCACAATATTCTGTTTCCAAATGTAAGTTTTTCAAAATATCTTTGTATTCTTGTCACAATGCAATAAGTGATCATTTTGTGGGAGTTTGGGGGGCCTTTCACCGATGGAGGTAGATTTGTCTTATTTATTCAATAAAAAATAAAAAAAATCAATTGAAGAAAAAAAAAGTGTTCAAATGCAATTATTTGGGTTTCAAATATAGTTTCTGCATTGGAAAACTGTTTTCTTTGATTAAAAATACTTATTTATGATTGAAATAATTTTTTTTGATTGGATAATTTTTTTGTTGTTGACTGAATTAAACTTTTTTTGATTGAAAATATTTTTTATTTTTTTTTTTTAAAGTTTTTTGTTTTTTATATGGAAAAGGTTTTTAGACACAAATCTACTTCCATACTCACTCAGAGCGCTCACAGCCCACATCGATGTCTTCCTCCGGCTCGCTGTCAGCGGAGCTGCTGTCCTCGCACGGCCGCTTCATGGCACTCGGACGGCGGGTCGCTCTGCGTTCTGTCCTCGGGGTGAGCTGCAAAGCTTTGGCTCAAGTTTAAATTCAATTCTCACTTTTGAAAAAACAACAACAAAAAAACAGCTAGAAATCAATGTATTAATGTCCTGCAGCGGGTAGAAGAAAATCTCAATAAAGAGATTATTTACAACTCTTGATTGTTTTGTGAAAACAAATCCAAACTGTGTAAAAATGAGTGAATTCCAGATGTTTTGAGCGGTGCGTGTCAGGCGAGCTGTCCAGGTCAGGAGGTTTCTGCTCCGGCTGCAGTTGAACTGATGACCACTGAGCCTTCCTCCTCCTCCTCCTCCTCCTCCTCCTCCTCCTCCTCCTCCTCCTCCTCCTCTTAGTTTCCCACGGACCCTGGGAGCTGCACACGCACACACGCACGTGAACGTGTGCAGCATAGATGTCTATTGTCTGCAGCCTTTTTGTGACGCGAGTGTGCATGATTTCCACTGGAGGGTCAGGGCCCCACAAAGGGCCACAGACTGCTCCTCTGAGGATCTTAGTTTGCTTCGTGCAGCACGTTATACTAGCACTTCGTACAAATAATACTTCAGTTTTCAATCATTTTTACCTACTCTAAGGCAGGGGTTCTCAACCTTGAGGTCAGGACCCCATTTGGGGTTGCAGGACACTGGGAGGGGGTCGCCAGATACCTTCAAAAAACTAAGAACTTTTTTTTCTAACAATTTCAGCCCATTTTTGCTTATTTTTTTACAATGTTTTTGCTACTACACCAAACTTGCCATATTTTAACCTATTTTCATCACATATCTTTGCTCATTTTAATGCAGTTTTGCTACATTACTCCCATTTTTGCCACTTCTCAATCACATTTCAATGACACTTTGAACCCTTCCACCACCTATTCCACCATTTTTGGTGACTTTTAACCAATTTTAGTTCTGATTTAAAAAAAAAAGGATTTATATTTTTAAGATATGACTATTCACTACATGTTTGAGCCCGAAACCCCAACAAACTTTTTTCCAATTTTGAGTAGCTGGCATGTCCACCATAATGTCCCATAATGAGGTGAGACATCTCATGAAATATTATGAAATAGAACCTCCTTACAAAATTGTCCATATCTCAAAAAGTATTCATCCGATCAAACTAAAAAAAATACAGTGTGACTATTGAATTATTAAGGAACAATTGGTGAACATTTCAGAGTTGTATGAGACTGAAGTGTGTGGGCCATTTGTTGAAATGATATGAAGTTGTTTTGTATATTTTTCAGGGTTTTTTTTTTTGTTGTTTTTTTGTAATCGTCTTGTGTATTTTTGGATTATTTCTGTGTTTACTTTGCACAAAATGAAACAAAGAGGGTTTGACGCCTGTGTTACTTACGTTTATGGTGCTTTTTACTTTTTAAAGATGAGTCGTGCAAGTCTTTTTGTGTTGTTTTTGATCTGATTTTTTTAAAACGATCAATTGATAATAAAAAAAATTAAATTTCCTTTAAATGAGTAAAAGCAAAAGTGACCTTGATCTAAAAGTAGAGCGGGTCTTAATAATGCGAGCACACACACACACACACACACACACACACACACACACACACACACACACACACACACACACACACTGATCTTTCTTTAGCAGCTGATTAAGTTGTCACAGCCTCTCGTCGTCTCACCTCCTCCTCTTTCCTTCTGAAACACACCCAAGACTTTTTGTTTCCACACAACGCAACACAACGCAACACAACACGTGTCCGTGCACAAATCCATTAAAGCTAAGCTCATCTCTGATTGGATACCTGTGCTTTGGTTTGTTGGATGTCGTTAAAGCGTCTGATTTAGTTTCTTGTGTTTTTTAAAATTCTAGTTTTTAGAACTTTTTAAGTTGTGTTTGATCTTTGGTCATTTGAAAGAAAAGTGTCCGGCTTGTGAAAAATACACAAATTGACTCTAAAAACATGCAAAATAAAGAAAAATAGACACAAGAACAACAATAACAAACAAAAGGAAACCCAAAAAATACACAAAATGACCACAAATAAACACAAAAAAAATCTCCATTAAAACACAAGACAACTGCAAAATTACAACAGACTAAAAAAATGAGTGAAGTGTCCAAAATGTATCCTAAAACACACAAATTGACTCAAAAAACACACATAAAAACAACAATAAAATAACAAAGGAAACAAAAAATACACGTGCGAGCGGTGGATCACTTCAAAATTCATGTGCACCAGTTTAACGCACGTGTACCAACCTGCCTAATTTTTACTAAACTTACCTAATGTCAGTAGTTTGGTGTGGCGTGAGTGAAGCTATGGTGATCAGGTGACCTTCACTATGTAGCACCGTCTACGTAACATGTAAACACGTGCAAGTCAGTAAGTGTGTGTGCGTGTGTGTGTGTGTTGAGCGTTGTATTCTGTCCAATCACAGCAACGATCTGACTCAGAGTGTAACACTACAGTCACTATCACTCTATGGACGGGTGTAGTGACACAGACTGTAACCAGACTAAATGGTGGTCCGTTATACACTCACACACACACTTACTGACTTGCAATTTTTTATACATAGTGAAGCGCGTCTGATCGCTATAGCTTCACTCACACCTGCGTCTACGTGTGACTGACATACAGTATGTATGTTTGTTAGGTGTGGCCTAAGTGTGCACACACTTCAATGTAGTGTGTGAGTGAGGGTTAGTGGTGGTAGTGGGAGGAGCCAATGGTGCACTTTGGCAGCCTCACTGCCGTCAGTCTGCCCCAGGACAGCTGTGGCTACAATAGTAGCTTACCACCACTAAGTGTGGAGTGAAAGAATTATCCCTTAATTCTGTAAAGCGACTTTGAGTGTCCAAAATAGCGCAGTATAAAATTGATGCGTTATTATTATTATTATTATTATTATTATTATTATTATTATTATTATTATGCACATTAAAGCACACATGCAGACATGACTTTTGCATTGTGCCCGTGTACCCATTATAAGTCTATGGAAAATGTAAATCAGACGTGCAGGCGCAGGGTACGATAGACTGTATGAATTTATAAACAGTCCATCCCCATAGCTATGGATACATAGTGTGCGTGTGTGTGTGTGTGTTGATAATATCTGTGTTTTATTGGTGTTGCAGGTCACAAAGGACATGAAGGGCATCCTATGGCCGGAAAGTAAGTGTGTGTGTGTGTGTGTGTGTGTGTGTGTGTGTGTGTGTGTGTGTGTGTGTGTGTGTGTGTGTCCTGAGAGAATGAAAGGAAGTGGTGTATTATTCTCAGTGAGCTGCAACACCACCGACCTCACACTGAGCCACAATGCTTTGTGTGTGTATTTATTTGTGTGTGTATTGTGTAAATGTGTATGCGACCATACAGTTGACTTAACTTTATTAAAAAAACTGTGGATGACACTGGGGTTATTGGAAAACTGATGGATGGAGAAAATGTTCCCACACTTACAAATTTAACCCGGGTTTAAATGTTTCTTTCACCAAAACAACAGCTTTTCAAAATAAGAGCACAGTATTACTTCTCATAAAAGTGTGTGTGTGTGTGTGACTGGATCCCCTTCCTTTATGCACTCCCACTCCCTCCATGAACGTCTGCTGTTCACGCACTGTTTAAAGGTTCATTGTTGTGAACAGAACCACACTTCCTTCCTTTTTGTTCCAGTTCTACACAAAAGACAGAATGTGAGAATAAAACAATACAAAACGGTGCACACCGCCTGCCTTCCACCAGTCCTATAGAAACATCAGGAATCAATCACTTTTCATCTGGATAAACAAACGTGACGCGTACGCAGAAACTGTCTCATAAGGAATATAAAATGGCCGCTGCACAGACTGTCAGAAAACCCGTCTGTGACAGACGACTGGTACAGATCTATTCTTTCTATGCATACGCAGAGTTTGTGGGGGAAGGGGAAGCATTGTCTCCCCCCAGTGGTCAAAAGTTTACATAACAAGTTCGGGCTGGGCCCGCGGAATGTCTCCGTGCTGAATAGCACGTATCACGTTCCCAAAAATTCAGTCAAATGACTCGGTTCCAATGAGTAAAACAAATCAAATTGTCCAACGTAAAATTGTCGAATTGCCTTCAAAACGATTTACCACACGACCGCTTCAAAAAGGTCTCCAAGAGGCTCTTGACATCTGCTCATAGAATATCCATGTCAAATTACAAATTACAGCCCGATTCAATGAGCATTAATGGGGCCCCTGGTGCCCCAGTGGCACATACGGAGTAATGGGCCCCATTCATATATTGTTATGTGTCAATGATTTGTCGCAATATTTGACTCACAAATAAATGAGAAAAACTTGAATGGAAATTGCCTAAAAAAGGGGGGTGGCCCTTATTGAAATTGTGCGAGGCATAAACGTAATCTACGTTGAATTACCTTTGAAACGATATATCACACGACAATGTTCCCATGAATTTAGAAATGACGGGAAATGGGGGTGGGCCCCAAATTGAAAATTGGGTTCATAGCATCCATGCGTACACGTCCATATATTATACCTACCAAATTTCAGCCCGATCTGTTCACAAATAATAGAGGAGTAGCGATTTTAACTTGAGTACACAACAAGAGCAAAGTGAGTGGCGTTTTGAGTCGGGTAGCTGGCCTAGAAATACAATCATTAATATAATGTACATAATATACAAATATTTTAGTGCCATAAAACAGTAAGTATTAGTGTTGGTTTCATGTCACAGATGTTAGTTCTACCTCAGGCGTGTAGTAGACGTTTTCAGTGAAATGGTCCCAAACGTTTGAGACTTTAGGTTGGTTCTTCTTCTGTTGTGCAATTCTTCTTCACAATGTAAATAGTGCAGCGACACTGCCCCCAGCAGTTCATGTTATGGTACTGCAGCAAAAATGAAGCAGAAAGATTTTTATCATGAATTTACAACATTAAACGTCACATCGACGCAAATATTTGTGATCAACATTACAATTTATGTTACAAATCATTTTTGCATCATTGTATACAGTATGTTGCACACATTATGGTTGGCACAAATCTTGAGATGGTCTATTTATTATATTCTATTTTTTCTTTTACCCCCTCCGGCAACAATCTCTTTCTCGGACAAACAGTTGGTGCGATTAAATCACAGTTTGACACAAACTGAAGTCATTTTGGTTCTTCCTGCGTCAGTAAGACACAAGTTGTCTGTTCTCATGAAGCTGAAGCTTTCTGATCTTCTCATTGATCCACAAAAAATACTAATTAATTATTAGAATTAATCATATTCCTAATGTTGTGTGTGTGTGTGTGTGTGAGGCTCACAGCGCGTCAGCGACGTGTGAGCGTTCTTGTTCGCAGAGAGAGCAGAGCTGTTCCTTCTGTGCAGTGTCACACACACACACACACACACACACACACACACACACACACAACATTAGGAATATTATTAATTTTAATAATTAACTTCTACACACACACACACACACAACATTAGGAATATTATTCATTTTAATAATTAACTTCTACACAAACACACACACAACATTAGAAATACTGTTAATTTTAATAATTAACTTTAACACACGCACATAACATTAGGAATATTATTAATTTTAATAATTAACTTCTACACACACACATACACACACGACATTAGGAATATTATTAATTTTAATAATTAACTACTACACACACACACACACATTGACAAGTATTCTCACGCTCTGGTTTTTGGTGTCATTTTGTGTATTTTTGTGGTTGTACGTTTTGGGATTATTTGTTATGTTTTTCTCTCATTTTGTTTATTTTAGTCGTTATTTTGTCTCTTTGGACTCACTTTGTGTGTTTTTGTTGTCGTCATGCATAGTTTTCTGTTATTTTTGTGTATTTTTTGCGTGTGATTTCCTGTCATTTTGGTTGTTTTTGGAATCGTTTTGTGCGTTTACTTGGGGTGTTGGCGCTGCTATGCACACACACTGACACGTGTGTGTGTGTGTGTGTGTGTGTGTGTGTGTGTGTGTGTGTGTGTGTGTGTGTGTGTGTGTGTGTGTGTGTGTGTGTGCTGACAGGTATTCTCACACTCTGCTCTCTAATCTCTCGTCACATACGTGGAATAAGCCAAAGGGTTTGTGTGAGAGCTGCAGTGTGTGTTGACGTGTGTGTAGATTACAGAGTTACTGCTCCTTCATCACTGCTGGGAACTCCTCATCCTCACCTCTGCTCACACCACGGAATCCTCTAATGTATAGATCTGTTCATGACCTCTGTCACAGACGTAGAAACAATAGATCTGTTCCTGTCCTCTGTCACAGACAGTTATAGAATAGTTCCTGACCTGACCGTGTTATCTGGTGACTGGTTTTCTCATTCTAACCACAGATGTTGTGAAAGACTGAGTGACATCACTTATCATGATCACCAACTCAGGCAGAACAACAGGATCACTATTTAATCCATGAACCGTTTTGTTCTTCACACCTCCAGAACAACGAATAACAAGCTCTCTGTTGTTGTGGAACACGTAGAAAGGATAGAGGAGAGAACATGGACACTCTGTCCGTCTGTGGGAGAGCCGCGGTGTTGTGGTGATGTTTGTTACTCTGATGAATGCGTGACTTTCAGCCTGATGTTCTGCTGCAGACTCCCTCCTCTACAGGAACGTGACCCGGCTCTTTGTGACCTCTGACCTCACACGTTCCACCAGTGTGTGTGTGTGTGTGTGTTGACATTCATGGCACTTTCTAAAGAGAGAGAGGGTGTGGGAATGACCTGCACGCTGCACCACACAGTCAGACAGCTGATCCCTGACTCCCCCAGTTCTCCCAGCACTGTGTGTGTGTGCGTGTGTGTGTGTGTGTGTGTGTGTGTGTGTGTCCACGTGCGTGTGCATGCTGGGGATTTTCCCAGTTATGTTCCAAAGTGTTTATTCTGTGATTCTGTCTGTTGGTGAAAGGACACAAATGTATATATGAGTCCATTTATGGAAATAGGGTTAAAAAAGTAAAATTGGTCACATTAATAAAAATACATTGAATAAATTGAATAAAATAAATACATAAATAAAATAAATATCTAACTGGCCCAAAGGTGCAGCATTAAACATGCCTTTATTAATATGAATAATAATAATAATAATACATTTTTGCAACAAAAAAAAACACATTAATTACAAAACAAACAATTTTTATTTTAAACCAAATTTAATGTGACAGAAATCCAAAAGGTCTTTGTGTGCTCACATGTAAAAAAATAATCCATTGCAGTCAAATGATCGAAGTGACAGTTTTTCAAAATAAGATAATCAGAACGTACATGAAAATGAAATGAAATGGCACAGCACCAAACGTTCCACACAGACTGAAGGAAAACAAACATATGAACATATCTGTCAAGTTTTGGATTTGAAAGCTTCAGTTTTACATTTTAAGACGTGTCAAAGCAATCTAAAATAGACACTTGTCAACCACTTACTAAAGTGGTGATTAGAATCTGGGAGGTCGACCTTTATTAACATTGAATTGCTGTGAACATTCCTACTAGAGCTGGGCGATATAGACCTAAACTCATATCTCAATATTTTTTCTCAAAATTGTGATTTACGACATAAATCTTAATAATTTTATTTCTAATAAAGTCTGATCAGAAAGACAATTCTGGGTTAAATTTGCTGATGTAAAATGCTACACAGGGACATTTATTAACAAACAGCTGATCAATATGTGACACTTTTGGCTTTTTCTCCTCTAAAGGACAGCACGTGTGAGTAAGTTCTGTAGTGTAGCTTGTCATGGGGAAGGTCTGGGTTAGAACACACTCATTAATCATCCAACTGAACTTTACCTTCTGTTCTGAGACATAAATGCAAGCGACTCATAAAACAAGTATTTTGATACAAAATGAGCTATATATATACTGTATATATATATATATATATATGTATGTATAGTGCTACGTCAACCTCTTTGTAGTTATTAAGGAGCAATTTGCTCCCCCTTAAACATGACACTAAGGTGGGTGAAGTAAATGCAGACTGGAGACGTGTTTAAGGGGGAGTAAATGTCCGCCGAGAAGCCGCAGGGGTTGGAACTGTCGCCACTTCCGGTCAAAGATTTTTTCAGGTCACAGATTTTGGCACAACGGCGGTCTTCCCCCGCTAACGGAGCCTCCGTTCTGCACTGCTGATGTTTTCCAGATCTGCTTAATACACAGACATGTTACCGCTACAGCTAACGTTAGCATGTATATTAGCCGTAGTATCTGCCTACCAGCTGCAGTTTGAGGAGAAACGCTTGATGTTGTGCTGCCGTGCCGTGCAGGGGTACTCGGACCCTCGTTTGCTGTGTTGCACCGCCATCTTGGGTAAAAGTCAGGTACTGCGACTAGTCGATGTCACGTAGACGGAGTCGCGAAACAACACTAAAGTTGACTAGTCTGTTCAACCCTTCGTTCACATACAAGTCAACACTCTGCATATTTACTGTTAATTTCGAGTTGCATGTCTTTAAGTTAGACATTAACATTTTCTTTTTATTAAGTATTTTCTTATAATTTCTCACTCATGTGGTTCTCTGGTATTCACTAATGACTTATTAGATACATTTATTACAATCTTTACATTCTTTAACACTTTTTTAAAGCCGTGTATATTTGTGGAGCTTGTGATTGGCTGATTTTTCATGGTGACTTACGTGGTAGACGTTAAAATATGCACCTAATAATTTCCACATGATACATAAAAAGTTCCTTTTCTCTCTTTTTAAATATTATGTTATGGTTTCATTTATTCTGACATCTCTTTTCAAGAAATTTACTTTGATCTTGTGACATGTTTCTTCAGAGGCATCTGCTGATCGCTTTGATGTGTCCTTATGAGTTATTTCTGGGCGTGGCCAACTTGACAGTTCTGTCTGGCTGGCCACGCCCCTGACATTAGTAGATAATGTCAATAATGTTTGTCTTTAAATTAGGAATCAGTGTAAAAAAAAAATAGAGTAAGGTGTGGAGCGTAGTGGGAGATTGTTCAGGATCAGATATTGAATATTAAGGTTTGACGTTAACATCATTGACTGTTGTAGGGTTTGCAGGGATGCAGCCTCCTGATTGGGCCCCTGTCCCTCGCTGGCCCCGCCCCCTCTCCTCCTCCTCCCACATGCTTTTCCCAGGATGTTTTTGACCCTGTTTCTGCCCCTCGTGTTGCTTTCTGCCCCCTGCAGCAAAACACACAGACTAGTATTGTAGCGGAGCCTACGCCTGTCACACACACACCCTGTCACACACACACACACACACACACACACACACACACACACACACAGCACAACGCATTTACTGTCGCGGCTGCAAGTACAAAACCCTCGGTGCATTAACACAAATGCACAATTAACATTGTGTGTGAAAACACAAAACACACACTTTACATCCACCTGCCTATGTGGTGCCAAATGTAAAAATCTAAATGTAAATGTTGCATGTAAATCTAAATGTTAATCTAAATGCATAATTGAGCATTTAGCTTTACACTTGGGGACCAATTTAAATAAATTTAACATTTAGTTTTAACATTTAGTTTTAACATTAATATTTAACATTTAGATTTAGATAAAATGTAACATTTACATTTAACATTAACATTTAACCTTTACATTTAGATTGAATATTTAGATTTTGATTTAACATTTAGATTTATTTTTTGTGTTTACACATTTTTAACAATGATATATAACATACACGTATTACATGAATTTCTGTCTCAAATGAAAGATAAATGAGCTAAATGTTTAAAATATGTCATCTATGAAACATTTTTCATTTAACCTTCCAGACCTGCCCAGGACTGTTTCACTCATTTTAATATATATATATTAATACATTTCAAATATGGAGCAGTTTGACATTTTTCAGCAGGAAAAAAATGTGAATTCAACATTTTTATGTCCTAGTTTTCACTTCCTGTATGTCTGATATTATCAAAGCAATAAATGACAAACATCAGTGCTAGATCTTCTCTTCTAAATTCTTAAATGTTGTCACTTTTTGAATTTAGGTAAATTTAGGATTTCTGAGTCACATTGGATGATTTAAATGGCCGAATTTGGCCCACGAGCCTTGGGTTTGACACACACACACAAACAAACATTTGGTTGCTTTTATTCTCTTTTTGTGTATCTTTGTTGTTGTTTTGTGTGTTTTGTGGTTGTTTATGTTTTGGTATTAGTATCTTTTCACTCATTTTGTGTGAAAATGTGAGAGTATGTTTGATATTTCAGGATTCGTACTCTCTCTCTCTCTCTGCTCAGTGTTCATCAACATCACCTGCCACATTCCCAGCATTCCCAGCATTCCTCTATAATCTCTGTGCAGTGTTTGTACATCTCTCACTGTAACTGTAACAAACACAAATATGTTTAATTTACTCATTTTTAAACATGAATGAAATGTCAAATATTTTAATTGCTTCATTTGTAATGCCGCCTCCCCCCGCCCTCCCAAAATAACAAATGGTTTTGTGTGTGGCATCATTTTTTTGGTGTTTGGGTTTGACTGGTGTCCGACTGGAGTTGTTTCTGTTTTATTTTAAATGTAGGTTTACTGACATATTCTCCGTTTATTCAGCGTTAAAACACGTCTAAATAAATCCCAGCAGGGGGCAGCAGTGTGCTGGTGAACAGGAGAATCAACTGAAATGGATGTAGTGCAGCAGACAACCAAAACAATCGGGCATTTTGTGATACAAGCATGAAATTTACTAAACTTATAGCCAAAGGCAGTCCAAAAACATCTGGAAATGGAGCCATCATAAATTTTCAACATGGCTCCAGCAGCAACTGTTTTCTTATGACTGATAGATATAATCTGATGTTTCAGGCTAATTCACCATAAAGAGTACTTGGTAAATGTCTTTAGGATAATTAAAAAAAAAGTCATTTGATTTTCAAGATGGCCGCCATTTGTCAAGACGCTAGCCGTCACTTCTGTGACTGTCTGATATATATATATATATATATATATATATATATCCTAGAGTCAAATCAGTCACTTTTTCTTGGAAAATGACTGATTGTGCAGAATTAAAATTTTGAACTTGTAAATTGGTCAGAAGCTTCCTTCTACAACACAACTGAATAACTATCTTATTGTAATTAAAGTGTTGATCTAATAAAGTCATATCAGCAAACAACAGAACCATTCGTTGACTGGAAACGTCATAGAGTGGATGTGGAAACACAACCAGGGCACACTGGTAACACCACTGCTGTAAATACACTCCTCCTAACGATGCCACATTTTCTGTTTTTAATGTGCTGGTTGTGCTGATAGTTGAGTGGTCGTGTAGTTTAGTTTCCTAAATGCTATCTTATGTTAGCGCCACATCTACTTAATAGTTTACATATTTAGATGTGGTTAGCAAGCCACACCTGAATGGACAGGGCTTTACAGTGGGGCAAAAAAGTATTTAGTCAGCCACCAATAGTACAAGTACTGCCACTTAAAAAGATAAGAGAGGCCTGTAATTTTCATCATAGGTAAACCTCAACTATGAGAGACAATATGGGAAAAAAAATCCTGAAAATCACATTGTAGGATTTTTAATTAATTAATTAATTAATTAATTGAATCCCTCGGTAACATAAATATTTGGTCACCTACAAACAAACAAGATTTGTGTCTCTCACAGACCTGTAACTTCCTGTATTAATGGAACCTGTTTGAACTGGTTATCAGTATAAAACACACCTGTCCACAACCTCAAACAGTCACACTCCAAACTCCACTATGGCCAAGACCAAAGAGCTGTCAAAGGACACCAGAAACTAAATAGTAGACCTGCACCAGGCTGGGTAGACTGAATCTGCTATAGGTAAACAGCTTGTTGTGAAGAAATCAACTGTGGGAGAAATTATCAGAAAATGGAAGACATACAAGACCACTGATGATCTCCCTCCATCTGGGGCTCCACGCAAGATCTCACCCCGTGGGGTCAAAATGATCACAAGAACGGTGAGCACAAATCCCAGAACCACCCGGTTGGACCTAGTGAATGACCTGCAGAGAGCTGGGACCAAAGTAACAAAGACTACCATCAGTAACACACTACGCCACCAGGGAATCAAATCCTGCAGTACCAGATGTGTCCCCCTGCTTAAGCCACTACATGTCCAGGCCCGTCTGAAGTTTGCTAGAGAACATTTGGATGATCCAGAAGAGGATTGGGTGAATGTCATATGGTCAGATGAAACCAAAATAGAACTTTTTGGTAAAAACTCAACTCGTCGTGTTTGGAGGAGAAAGAACACCATACCTACAGTAAAGCATGGGGGTGGTAACATCATGCTTTGGGGCTGTTTCTCTGCAAAGGGACCAGGACGACTGATCCGTGTAAAGGAAAGAATGAATGGGGACATGTATTGTGAGATTTTGAGTGAAAACTTCCTTCCATCAGCAAATGAAGATGAAACGTGGCTGGGTTTTTCAGCACGACAATGATCCCAAACACATCGCCCGGGCAACGAAGGAGTGGCTTTGTAAGAAGCATTTCAAGGTCCTGGAGTGGCCTAGCCAGTCTCCAGATCTCAACCCCATAGAAAATCTTTGGAGGGAGTTGAAAGTCTGTGTTGCATAGCAACAGCCCCAAAACATCACTGCTCTAGAGGAGATCTGCATGGAGGAATGGGCCAACATACCAGCAACAGTGTGTGAAAACATTATGAAGACTTACAGAAAACATTTGACCTCTGTCATTGCCAACAAAGGGTACATTACAAAGTATTGAGATGAACTTTTGTTATTGACCAAATACTTATTTTACACCATAATTTGCAAATAAATTCATTAAAAATTCTACAATGTGATTTTCTGGATTTTTGTTCTCATAATGTCTCTCATAGTTGAGGTTTACCTATGATGAAAATTACAGGCCTCTCATCTTTTTAAGTGGGAGAACTTACACAATTGGTGGCTGACTAAATACTTTTTTGCCCCACTGTAGATGAGTTTCATATAGTTACCTGGATGGTGTACAGATCACACAGGGATTAAATGGTACTGGATGAACGATTGGGCTAGGTTTAGGGCAAATTTCTTATCCGAACCTAGTTGTATCCCATACTTGTATGTGTTTCCTTGTAGTAAAGAGTTAGGGTTAGGGTTGCCCTACAAGAGCATGTCAAGAGAACAGTATACCAAAGAGGTCACGTGTGGGGTGAAGTGCTGGTGTCAACACCATAACTACCTTCACCGTGCAAATGGGGCTGGTCAAAGACATCTGAGGGGGACTATGAACCCTTCTGGACATGCCTCCAGATGCAGGCCTCTTATAAATGGAATTAGGGGTGTGTTGGGCATTGCAAGTGCAAAAAAGCTCAGTTACCGTGCACAGCCCTCTGTTTCTGTGAAGGTGAGTGTGAATAGTCTTCCCTGTGATAGACCCTTGATTTGGCCTCACTTAATATAAGTCTTGTGAGACAGAATGAAGCTTCTTAGAAATTCTAAAGTTTCTAATTCAAATTCTGAATAAAAATGTTTTATACTTCAACACAGAGATCATCCATATCTAACCAGTCTGAAAAAATGGCAGCCATTTTGAATTTTCAATGAAAATGGTCAGTTATTCAAAAGACATTTACCAAGTACTATATATGGTTATAGTACAGCTGCATAGCTTCAAAATATAAAGGAATAGTGCATAAATAAGCCTGAAACATCATATTATATCCATCAGTCATAAGAAAACAGTTGTTGCTGGCGGCCATTTTGAAAAATGGCTGCCATGGGCGCCATGTTGAAAATTTATGATGGCTTCATATCCAAAACTTTTTGGACTGCCTTTGGATATAAATGTACCAAATTTCATGCTTGTACCACAAAATGCACAATTCCTTTATATTTTGAAGCTAAGCAGCTATAATGAGACATAAAGAGACTCATCAACATTTACATTTAGTTTTTCTTTCTTTGTCAAAGACTTTAATCACAGCGTCTGATTCAAGGGTCACATGATGAGAATTCACTACAGCATTTAGAATCCAACCAATCTGAACTCTATTATTGAAATTTTTCTATATTTTTGTATTTTTTTACCATCATTTTGTGTATTTTCTTTCATGTTTTTCTTGTCATTTTGTGTATTATTGTGGTTGTATGTATGTTTTGGTATTATTTGGTTTCTTTTTCTCTGATTTTGTTTTATTTCTTGTTAAAATATTGTGCGTTTTGGAATTATTTAATGTGTTTTTCTTTGTTGTTTTTGTGGTTGTTTGTATCTTTTGGTACTATTTGGTTTCTTTTTCTCTCATTTTTTTAGTTGTTTTGTCTGTTTTCAGAGTCACTTTGTGTGTTTTTCTCTGTTTTTGTCATTGCATATCATTTTCTGTCATTTTGAGTGTTTTGGATCTTATCAAATTCACTACATGCATTTTGTATTTTTTTCTTTTACACACACACACACACACACACACACACACACACACACACACACACACACACACACACACACACACACACACACAATAAAACACAGTTTATTTAAACATGGTTGTGCATCTGTTCATGTGTAATTTGACTGTTGAATAATTCTGTAAAAAACATTTCCTGGGGAAAAAAGCTTATGGAGGCAGACAGGATATTATAGTGATTCAGAGGAGGAAATACAATGGCTAACCAAACGTTACTACGAGCCAGTGAGAAAAGGTCGTCCACCATCCCTTAAAAAATGGCATTGTCTTCAATTTGACCCCCAAGGACAGAAGGGTGAAGAAAAGAGAGCAAATAACAGGTTTTTATCATTAATGTCAGCACAAAAAACTGTTCAAAAGAGGAGAACTGCTTACTTACATATTTCTATTACAACAGAGGTTTGCAGCCCACAATAGGGTCGCTGACCCATTTTCAGAGGGGTCGCTGACCAAAAAATATATACAAACCCTAAAATTTTGCATTTTTTGATTAAGTCATTTGGAAATAAGAGATAAAAACTGCACTTTTTGTTACGTTATTGGGTTTTTGTGTCATAAATTCAGTAAATTGAGTGTTGAATGTTTCTTATTTTCAGTAAATCTGACTGTGTGTTTTGTTTTTTTGTTGTGGTTTTATGGGTTTTTTCTTGCCAGTTTGTGTATTTTTCTGGTTGAATGTATCTTTTGGTATATTTTTCTCTTATTTTGTGTATTTTTGTTGTTGTTTCGTGTGCTTTTGGTGTCATTTTGTGGTTGTTTGTACATTTTGGTGTTATTTGGTTTCTTTTTCCCCCATTTTGTGTCATTTTGTTGTTGTTTTGTGTGTATTTTTGTACATTTTGATATTATTTGGTATCTTTTTCTCTCATTTTGTTTATTTTAGTTGTCATTTTGTCTGTTTTTGGAGTCACTTTCTGTGTTTTTGTCCTTTTGCACTTTTACTTACATTATTGTGTTTTTGTCATAAAGTCAGTAAATTGGGTTTTGACTGTTTCTTACTTTCAGTAAATCTGACTGAGACCAAGTTTTTTGCATCGTGCAGACAATCGGGACACAAGTTCTGCCCACTCTATATGCGATCAGAGCGCCACCCTGTCGTCAAACTCGCAGATGTAGTTCATGGTCCGATCGCAGTAGTGGTCCCACCAGTCGCCGTCGTCCGACGACATGGCTACGCAGTTTTCCCGCCTCCCTCCGTCCGGCTGGCTGGACAGGAAGTGCTTCCTCCACTGGAAGTAGGAGACCCGGGTCCCATCGTCGAACACGTATGCGCCCTCGGAACGCAGGTCGTTGACACCCAGCCACACGGGCCAGTTCCCAGGGCTGAAGAAGGACTTGACGTAGTCGGCCAGGGCCTCCTGCTCCCGGCGGTCTCTGGGCATAGCCATCCGACCTCCTCGCTCCATGCACTTCCTGGACGCTCCTGCGTAATCTGCCAGGTTGTTGTAGACCAGATAGCACTTGTAGCCCAGCCGAAGGCCTTTCTGACAACCTACGAGGTTGACAAGGAGCAGATGGTGTTGTCAGCGTAGAACTTTTAATGCTGGTGTTTCAAATGGCCTAGACATCAGTCAGTTTATTCACCTCACACAGGTGCCTAGATTTATTAAGATAATCAATAACGCTGATACATGTCGTAATCAATAACCCTGATACATGTAAAGCTACAGGCACAATCGTGGTTCTCTGCTTCCTTTGCAGCAGACTGCTCTTTCTGACTCCCTTGTTCTTGTCCCTTCCTCCCTCTCACCTAAAACACCTGATTCAGATCAGTAATCTCAGTGATCAGGTGGAGAGGGAGGAGGAGCTATTGTAAAAGGGCTGAGAGGACCAGGAGGAAGGAGGCACAACAGCAGGCGTGTGGCGAGTTCCTTCTGTTCACCACTTGATTGTGAGTTTGGCATTTTAGTTTGGACTGGAGATTACTGGTAGTCCTGTTTCTGAGTTATTTAAGTAGATTTAGTCCTTTGTAAGTGTTTGTAGTTTAGAGGGTGGACGCTGGGTGAGACGGCCCTGTATAGGGTTGGCCCAATGTCCTCCTTACTTTTGTTCAGTTTGGCCAGGGTCTCCAGTCCCCTTTTTTTTTCTTTGTTATTTTTAATTCTGTTGTTACTTTTTAAGAACTTTGCTTTAATTAACACTTGACGATCGATGTTTCTGGTTGGCATCCTGTTTATGTTGCGGCCCCTCAAGCCTTTTGATAGACATCCTAGAGCGGGCTGTAACATAATTGGGGGCTTGTCCAGGATCACTTTTGGCTGCCCCACTTACGCAATGTTTGACATAATCTGACATATGATACACCAAAAGAAAGGTTTTTCAATACCAAATCACTATGTAATATGTAAAGAGCTGTACTGGTTTAAGTGATGATACCCGTCATTGCGCAAACTAAAAAATTGCAAAAACTTTTGCTTGGTGGTGCCCAATTTTTCCTAAAGATTCACAGAACGCAATCTAGTGGAAAGAATAGAATCTAAGCTTTCATTTGGTGTCGATATTCCCATTCTGAGGCTAACTGTGGCATTTTGAAGTATGTTAATGTCAAGAATTATTATTTAAAACATTTTCCAACATATTACACATTGTTACATTTCATGGTGAAAATACTTTCAAGTGCTAGTAAAAATCTTGTTTATGTCCATACACCGACAACTATTTAAACTCAAATACAGTTTTTTTTTATTGTCATTTTGTGTATTTTTGTGGTTGTTTTGTGTGTTTTTAGTGTCATTTTGTGTATTTTTGTGGTTGTATATATCTTTTGATATTATTTGGTATCTCTTTCTCCCATTTTGTGTAGTTGTGTTGTTGTTTTGTGCTTGTTTGTACATTTTGGTATTATTTGGTTTTTTTCTCTCAGTTTGTGTATTTTTGTGATTGTTTGGTGTGTTTTTGGTGTCATTTTGTGTATTTTTGTGTTTGTACATTTTGGTATTATTTGTTATCTTTTTCTCTCATTTTGTGGCGTTTATGGTGTTCCAGTCTAACTGTTTGGCTGCTGCTGGGAACAGATTTGATGTCTTAAACTAAACAATAAACATTCAGTACGGTTTAATGTTATTCATGTAAGGATGAAATAATCAAGGCATAATTTCTGTCTTTATTCTATGGCCGTGAATGTTTGACATGTCACCAGTTGAACTGATCCATTCCCTGCGTCAGTCGTACGTAGCACGGGTGACGTGCGCGGCCTTTCACAGCGTGTGGTACTACAGAGACAGGTTAGGACACGTGGCTGCAGACGTCCTGAGCAACCGCTGCTGTTTGGAGGACGACGCTATAATTTGTGTAGTTGTAAAGATGTCAGCGTGAGCCTCAGGGCCTCCTCTGCACACATTACTGTGGCGTTTGCTTTAATGATGCAGCGTGTTGCATCATGTGACTGCCTCTAGACCTCCAGGTGAGTGCACGAGGTCACGGTGAACTTTAACGCTCCGAAATAATCTTTAGCTTCCAGTCGTCCCGCGTTCTTTGCTTAGAGGCAGTAAATAAGAAGTAAAGAGGCAGTACATAGACATACTGTAAATAGACGTGTTAGAGCCCAATATGTAACAACGAGCCGAAATGTTACAAAAATAAATGTGATAAAACATGAAATGTAATAACTGGTCAATTATGTAAGAAAAGTGCTCAGCCCAAAATGTTACAACTGATCAATAATGTAACAGTATGTTGAGGTTCTCCAAAAGGCTTTATTAATATTAGTAATAATTATTATTATTAATATGACTGGAAATATATGGAATAAATGAAAAGTCTGACTATATATGAAAGTTTTAATATGTATATAAGAAAAGTCTGAATATGTTGCCCCACTGTATATACAGTATATGATGTAATAAAATGTTTTTCCCTGCCTCATCGTGTAATAATCAAAAAGTTTTCGCATTTTGCGTGTGTTAGAGCCCGATATTTACGGTAACAAAACCCGAATTCTTATTAAAAGAAATGTAATAACTAGTCAATAATGTAACAAGATGCTGAGCCCAAAACATAAAAACTTTTTGCATTTGTTATAACATTATGGGGTAAGCAAAACATGTTTCCCCTAATAGTGTAATAATTTAATTACATCACAAAGTAAGTTTATGGATTAAAGGCCTTATTGCTTCAATGTAGAGAGAAGTGTCATACACAAATGTGTTTGCGTAAATATGTGTAAGTGTGTCTGTGTATATTTATATACACGCAAAAAGTTTTTACGTTTTGGGTGCAGCATCAGTTCTACCATTTTGGGTTTTATTCATTTTTTTTGTAATTACATTTCAGGCTCAGCACTTTTGTTACATTATTGACCAGTTATTACATTTTGGGTTCTATTTTTTTTTAATAATGATTCAGGTCTTGTTACATTTCGGGGTCTAACAACGCGGTTTATAGACAATATAGAGACAGTATAATGGCTGCATCTAGACAGTATAAAAAGCTAATATATACAGTATTTAGACAGTAAATAGAAAGTATATTTTGATGTAGGAATAAACCTTGGTCTATACCTTCCAGTCGTCCCATCTCCTTACGGTTGTCTTTGCTGTGCTGGTAAACTTCACGTACGTCGTCCTCCAGCTCCAGAACTTTGGCTGGAAACCAAGACAGAAAACACGATTAATAATCAGTGAAGGCACGAGAGACTTAAAGTAATGATTCGATCTCACGCTATGATACAACATGTATCAGTCAATGAAAAATATACTAAAAATGTAACGTTTCTGGATGAATATTTTTAAATATTTTTCTCCCAAATACATAAGAATTTATTTTCCATTTAAAGTCATATTATATATGTCATGTTATATATCATGTACAAGCTTGTCTTACTGTCCATCCTGGACACACGATCCATCAGCTGGTTGACTTTCACATCCAGGGTGTAATGACCCACATTCAGTTTATGGATGGCCTGGTCCAGACCGGCTAGCCGTGACACTGTAAACAGATTATAGGCTTTATATAAACAGATTATAGGCTGTATGTAAACAGATTATAGGCTGTATGTAAACAGATTATAGGCTGTATGTAAACAGATTATAGGCTGTATATAAACAGATTATAGGCTGTATATAAACAGATTATAGGCTGTATATAAACAGATTATAGGCTGTATATAAACAGATTATAGGCTGTATATAAACAGATTATAGGCTGTATATAAACAGATTATAGGCTGTATATAAACAGATCATAGGCTGTATATAAACAGATCATAGGCTGTATATAAACAGATTATAGGCTGTATATAAACAGATTATAGGCTGTATATAAACAGATTATAGGCTGTATATAAACAGATTATAGGCTGTATGTAAACAGATTATAGGCTGTATGTAAACAGATTATAGGCTGTATGTAAACAGATTATAGGCTGTATATAAACAGATTATAGACTGTATATATACAGATTATAGACTGTATATATACAGATTATAGACTGTATATATACAGATTATAGGCTGTATGTAAACAGATTATAGGCTGTATATATACAGATTATAGGCTGTATGTAAACAGATTATAGGCTGTATGTAAACAGATTATAGGCTGTATGTAAACAGATTATAGGCTGTATATAAACAGATTATAGGATGTATATAAACAGATTATAGGCTGTATATAAACAGATTATAGGCTGTATATAAACAGATTATAGGCTGTATGTAAACAGATTATAGACTGTATATATACAGATTATAGGCTGTATATAAACAGATTATAGGCTGTATGTAAACAGATTATAGGCTGTATATAAACAGATTATAGGCTGTATATATACAGATTATAGGCTGTATATAAACAGATTATAGGCTGTATGTAAACAGATTATAGGCTGTATATAAACAGATTATAGGATGTATGTAAACAGATTATAGGCTGTATATGAACAGATTATAGGCTGTATATAAACAGATTATAGGCTGTATGTAAACAGATTATAGGCTGTATGTAAACAGATTATAGGCTGTATATAGACAGTATATAAGGCAAGGCACGGTAAGGCAAATTTATTTGTATAGCGCATTTCAAACACAAGGCAACTCAATGTGCTTTACATGATCAAAAAGTGCAACAGAAAACATTCAACATCTTAAAATCAATAAGAACATTTAAAATCATCAGTAAAATCAATTAAAATCATCAACAAACATTACATCATCAATTTGACCATAAATCTCTCTCTCAATCATACGCAGTAGAGAAAAAAGTTCCTTTAACTTTGATTTAAAAATGTTCACATGTGATGCTGACTTCAGCTCTGCTGCAGTTTGTTCCACTTCTTTGCAGCATAACAACTAAACACAGCATCACCATGGTTACTGTGAGCTCTGGGCTCCACTATCTGACCTGTGTCCATAGATCTGAGAGACCTGCTGGGTTCAAACCTGACTAACATCTCACTGATGTATTCTGGACCAAACCCATTCACACATTTATACATCAGTAGCAGCAGAACTTTACAGTCTCCTCTGAGGCTGACTGGAAGCCAGTCTAAAGACTTTAAAACTGGACTAATGTGTTCTGACCTCTTTGTTCTGGTTCATACCTGAGCTGCAGCGTTCTGAACCAGCTGTAGATGTTTGATGAAGACCATTACAATAGTCCAGTCTGCTGGAGATAAAAGCATGGACCAATTTCTCCTGATCTTTCTGAGTCATTAAACCTTTCACTCTGGAGATGTTCTTTAGGTGGTAGAAGATGTTTTTGTGATAGATTTGATCTGATGCTGAATGTCAGATCTGAGTCAATCAGAACACCAAGGTTTTTGACTTGGTCTTTAGCTTTTAAAGATCCAGACTCAGATACTTGCTGATATAAGAAAAATATAGGCTGTATATAAGCAGAATATAGGCAACATATAGACAGAATATAGGGTGTATGTAGACGGTATAAGCAGAATATATAGGCAGCATATAGACAGAATATAAGCAGATTATAGGCTGTATATAAGCAGAATATAGGCAATATATTAGCAGAATATAGACAGAATATAGGCTATAAATAAGTAGAATAAAGTCAATATATTAGCAGGCTATAGACAGATTGTAGGCAGTATATAGATGGTATATAAGCAGAATATAAAAAGAATATAAGCAGAATATAGGCAGTATATAGAGAGAATATAAGCGATTATAGGCTGTCTATAGGCTGTGTATAGGCAGAATATAGACTGTGTAGTTAGGACAGGCATTGCCTATCTAAGGGTAAATTGAAATTTTGGTTATCTGTTTTAATTATAATATCATTATCATTTATTTTTCAGTTTCCGATAGTACCTATAAGTTTAAGTGTCCGCATTTTGTGCTTTTCATAGCCCAACATACTCAACAACGCTATTTCCTGGTACGACAGAGACGCTGCACAAGTCTCCGTCCTGTGCAGTGGACGTGCACTGTCGCTGATCCCACTCAACGTTCATGAAGCCAAAATACAGCGCTTAGGGGCACAGCCATCTTGCAAATTTCACATCATTTGGAGCCACAGTCTGCGCAGTAGGGTCCGGTGGGAGGAGCCCTGGTAACACGCCCCCGACTGTTTAGTGTACTGCCCTGATGAGTTACACAGCCCAGCTACGCCAAGAACATTAGTATCTTTCCCACTGGAAATTCTACAAACGTCTTCTTCAGATGATCAGATCATAGAGGTTAGTACTAGTACAAGTAGCTCAAAAAAGATGAAAAAACTGAACGGAAAAGTTTAATGATGTCTCGGCTTTCCTTAACTGCTTATGTTATTCACAAAGAGAGCTACGCAAGATCTGAGGCTGTCAATCATCGTCATATATGACGTCAAATCCTGTTTTAATAACCTCAAATAACTTATTTAAAACAAACTTCACAGAAAAATGAGCATTTGAACACAATGTAGGGTGATATTAACTCATGATGACAGCAGAGTTTAGGTTTGGAAAAAAATTACGTGAAGAGTAATTTAACGTTACAGTTTGACCCACATGCCATCTGTTATCATTGAGGAGGCGGGGTTTATGACCTATACTGCAGCCAGTCAGCAGAGAGAGCTCCAAAAAAAAATGCTTAATTTCCCTGTGAGTGTGTGTCGTCCATTCTTTTTACAGTCTATGGCCCTGTGCTGAGTAAGGCAAGAGGAGGCCACACCCTCTCCCGAAGGCACATTGCTGTTTGGCCCTCATTGCATGTGTTTATATGTGTTTGCACATGGGTAGTCAGTTCCCCAATATGAAAACCTTTTACGTAAAAAGGTAGCGCTCTACGCTGACTTTGGACATAACCGTGCTATGCTAAATGCGATACGTACATTCACAGTGCATTAGTGAATTGATAAAGCGTAGCTGCTGCTACGTTCTGTAGCTAGTGGGCGGGATAACACTACAGGCAGGATGACAGCGCTAGAGACGTTCAAGACATGTTCACAACTTTCTTTTGAGGAAAAACGACAGCCTTTAAAAGATGGGAGACCAACACCTGAGCTACCAGACCTTCAGCAAAAGAAAGGTCAGAACATTGTTCGTACTTTCCACAGTGCATGGTACAAGGGGAAGGATTGGCTTTGTGGATGCACGTCACTGAACCGGCTGTTGTCATTTTCACCGTGTTTCTGTGTTTCCAACAAAAACAACAGCTGCGCTGCTGTGTCATGAGATATATCTTGTTGGGAGAGTATGGAGGCTATAGTAAATACTTGTTTGTTTCTTTAATGGTGTTTTACGATGTTGATTTTGACATATAAACACTTGCCAGCAGAAACATATGAAATTGTCGTTCGTGTCGACATTGGTGGTCTCGATTTGCAACGCCCCGCCTACCCAACCCTAGTGCTCACGGCATGTCACTGATATAGACAGAATATAGACAATATATAAGCAGAATATAGACAATATATAAGCAGAATATAGACAGAACATAGGCAGTGTATAGACAGAATCAGAATCAGAAATGTTTTTAATGGCCATGTACAGTTTTAAGGACAGTACAAGGAATTTGTCTTGGTAGTTGGTGCACAAAACAAACAAACAAAAAAAAAAAAAAAAAAAACAAAGAACAACCCAGCAACAATAATAATAATAATGATAAATACTGCATGTTTTTGTGTCTGGAGGGTCCTGATGGACCGAAACCTCCTTCCAGAAGGGAGAGATTGAAACAGTTTATGACCGGGGTGGGAGGGGTCGGCCACAATCTTTCCTGCACGCCTCAAAATCCTGGAGGCGTACAGGTCCTGGAGGGAGGGCAGATTGCAGCCGATGACCTTCTCTGCAGAGTGGATGATACGCTGCAGTCTGGCCTTGTCCTTGGCCGTAGCTGCAGCGTACCAGATGGTGATGGAGGAGCAGAGGATGGACTGGATGATGGAGCTGTAGAAGTTCACCATCATCTTTGTTGGCAGACTGAACTTCTTCAGCTGCCGCAGGAAGTACATCCTCTGCTGAGCTTTTTTGATAAGGGAGCTGATGTTCAGCTCCCACTTGAGGTCCTGAGTGATGATGGTCCCCAGGAAGCAGAAGTACTCCACAGAGCTCACTGTAGAGTCTCCCAGGGTGAGGGGGGTGAGGGGGGCTGGGTTCTTCCTGAAGTCTGCTATCATCTCCACTGTCTTTAAAGCGTTGAGCTCCAGGTTGTTCTGGCTGCACCAGGACACCAGCCGGTCCGTCTCCCACCTGTAGTCAGACTCGTCTCCATCAGAGATGAGACCGATGATGGTCGTGTCGTCTGCAAACTTCAGGAGTTTGACCGACTGGTGAGAGGAGGTGCAGCTGTTGGTGTACAGGGAGAAGATCAGAGGAGAAAGAACACAGCCCTGAGGAGATCCAGTGCTGATGGTCCGGGGAGCAGAGATGGTTTTTCCCGGCTTCACGTGCTGCTTCCTGTCAGACAGGAAGTCTGTGATCCACTTGCAGGTGGAGTCTGGCATGTTCAGCTGGGAAAGCTTGTCCTGAAGGAGAGCTGGGATTATAGTGTTGAAAGCAGAGCTGAAGTCCACAAACAGGATCCTGGCGTAGGAGCCTGGGGAGTCCAGGTGCTGGAGGATGAAGTGGAGATCCAGGTTTACAGCATCGTCTACAGACCTGTTGGATCTACAGGCAAACTGCAGGGGGTCCAGGTGGGGGTCGGTGATGTCCTTGATGTGGGAGAGCATGAGGCGTTCAAAGGACTTCATGACCACAGATGTCAGAGCGACGGGTCTGTAATCATTAAGTCCTGTGATCCTCAGCTTTTTAGGGACAGGAACGATGGTGGAGGCCTTAAAACAGGCTGGTACGGTGCATGTCTCCAGTGAGGTGTTAAAAATGTCTGTGAACACTGGAGACAGCTGATCAGCACAGTGCTTTAAAGGGATAGTTCGCCTATTTAAGACATGACGTTGTATGCAATCCTCACCATCACTATAGTGCATACACACTCCGCCGATGGCAACCAGCCAAAGCTGTCTCTCGCTGGTTGCCATCGGCGGAGTCAGACATGCTGTCCGCGAGTCGCGCTATCAATAGCTGATGGGATTAGGCGCACCGATGTTGTGTCTTTGTTTATTTGGTTTGTGTTAACTCTCGTCTGTGTTTCAGGGATTCCTGTTTGTGGCTCCACCCCTCAGTGATGTCTGTGTGCTTGGCTGGTGAATGATTAGCTCCCTCGTGTTTTCACCCAGGTGTGCACACAGACATCACTGAGGGGTGGAGCCACAAACAGGAATCCCTGAAACACAGACGAGAGTTAACACAAACCAAATAAACAAAGACACAACATAATTAACACACAATGATCCCGCAGCCATACTGTGTCCAGGCACTCAGCTAAATAGTGGAGGAGGCCTGATTGGGAATGGGCCACACCTGGGTGAAAACACGAGGGAGCTAATCATTCACCAGCCAAGCACATAGACATCACTGAGGGGTGGAGCCACAAACAGGAATCCCTGAAACACAGACGAGAGTTAACACAAACCAAATAAACAAAGACACAACAACCGATGACGTTGACGGCAGCGCGGATTGATGGAAACGGAAGAGAAAATAGTGCCGATTAAAACTGGAGGTATGAATTTTTTTTATGGGCGGTTTTGTGAGGTAAATGAATCAAGCTTTCAAACGCATATCTTTTTTTCTATTAAAAACGCACAGTTTTGTGGCCCCGGAAACTAACCGGGACTACTTTCTTGACCAACTTCAAACGGCCAGAACTCGGACCAGGGAGGTGACCACTGAGTGAAACAATGTGTATGCACTATAGTGATGATGAGGATTGCATACAACGTCATGTCTAAAATAGGCGAACTATCACTTTAAGGTGGAAGGAGAGACAGAGTCCGGTCCACAAGCCTTACGGGGGTTTTGTCTCCTGAAAAGTCTATTTACATCTCTCTCTTTGATGGAGAAAGGTGTCTCTGTGAGGGGGGGGGTAGGGGAGAGAGCCTCTGTAAGCAGCTGTGGTGAGACTGTAGCTTTGATGTTGGGGGTGAAGGTGTTGGAGTGAGGCTGGTCAGAGGTGTGAGGGGGGTTGGAGTCAGGTCTGTCCCATTGTCTTTCAAATCTACAATAGAAGTTATTCAGACTGTTGGCCAGGCAGAGGTCGTTAGCAGCAGCAGGGGCTCTGGGCTTGTAGTTTGTAATTTGCCTGAGCCTCTCCAGACAGAAGCCGAGTCATTCGCAGAGAACTGATGTTGTAGCTTCTCTGAGTACAAACATTTGGCTTTTCTCACCTCCTTTCCAAACGTGTACTTCGACTCTCTGTACCTGGCTCTGTCTCCACTCCTGAAAGCATCCTCTTTGTCTGCCCTCAGCCCTCTGAGCTTAGCTGTGAACCAGGGTTTGTCATTGTTATAACTCACCCTGGTCTTTGATGGAATGCAGCTGTCCTCACAGAAGCTGATGTAGGACGTCACAGCGTCTGTAAACTCATCCAGAGAACTGTTCGCAGACCTGAAAACATCCCAGTCAGTACAGTCCAAACACTCCAGGAGATTCTCCACTGCTGCACTGGTCCACTGTTTAGATTCCTTCACCACAGGTTTACAGAGCTTCAGCCTCTGTCTGTATGAAGGAATCAGGTGGACCATCAAATGGTCCGATAGGCCCAGTGCAGCACGGGAAACGGAGTGATAAGCACTGCTTAGTGTGGTGTAACAGTGATCCAGTGTCTTCTCCTCTCTGGTCAGACATTTAATTAATTGTCTATATTTGGGGAGCTGGTGTGAGAGGTCCCCTTTATTAAAGTCACCAAGCACAATAATAAAAGAGTCCGGGTAGGTCCGCTCCATGCACAGGATTTGGTCGGCGAATGTGCGCTGTGCCTCGCACACATCAGCTGACGGTGGGATGTACACACCAACCAGGATGAATGAAGCGAACTCACGGGAGAATAGAAGGGTTTGCTGTTGATAATAAAGGATTCATAGGCTATATACTGTATAAGCAGAATATAGGCACTTCATAGTTAGAATATAGGCACTATATAGACAGAATATAGGCATTATATAAGCAGAATATAGACAGGATATAGACAGAATGTCGGCAGTATATAATAATTATAATAATGCATCAATTTTATATAGTGCTTTATCATAGACATTCAAAGCACTTTACAGAATTAAGGCATTATTCTTTCACTCCACACTTAGTGGTGGTAAACTACTATTGTAGCCACAGCTGCCCTGGAGCAGACTGACGGAAGCAAGGCTGCCATAGTGCGCTATCGGCCCCTCTGACCACTACCAACATTCACTCACACACTACATTCATACGAGACAAAGTGGGTGAAGTGTCTTGCCCAAAGACACAGATACCACTGGGGTGACTGTCCCCCACTGAATAGATAGAATTTAAGGAATATAAAGGCTATATATATATATATGGTAACACTTTAGATGGTATAAAGTGTGTATATAGACAGAATAAAGCCTGTATATACATGTAGACATTAGAAGACGGTTAGTGTCTCTAACTCTTGTATTTCTGTGTGTTAGGAGCAGTTGTTGCTCTCACCGTTGGCTCAGCTGTGAGGTGTTTTACATCAGTGACTTACGGATGTAGTTGTAGGAGTTCTCAAAGTCTGAGGCTGGGCTGGTTGGCTCTGGTTCAGGATCTGGAAGAACGTCAGGAACGTCGCCTCTCGCCCTCTTTACTAGCAGAGACACCTGTATAATTTACATTATAGAAAGTACAATTCATGAATATCAAGTCAGACTTCATTTCCATCTTCTTTTTTACTGTTTTCTTTTTTGGTGTTCTAATCCAACTGGTGTCCATTTCAACTGGTGACCCACTTGTTTGGTTACAGTGTCACGGTCTGAGTTTACCTCCATATTGAGATTATAACCCTAACATAATTCAATAAACAAATAAAACATGTATCCGTTCACTTTGAAAACAAAAATAAACAAAAAGGATTTTTTTTTTCTTTTTTTTCTTTTTTTTGCAAAAATAAATTTTCCGGTAGTGCGCATGTGCCCGTATGCACATATATGCGCATATACAATCTCAGTACGATGCGCACAGAATATATGGCAGTATATAGATATAATATAGGCAGTATATAAATAGAACACAGGCAGTATATAAACAGAATATATGGCAGTATATAGAGAGAAAATAGGCAGTACATAGACAGAAATAGGCCGTATATAAGTAGATTATAGGCAGTATATAAACAGAATATATGCAGTACATAAATAGAACACTGGCAGTATATAAGCAGACCATAGGCAATATGGAGACAGAATATAGGCAGGATATAAGCAGGTACAAACCCTGTTAGAAATGTTTTATTTTGAAATCCATTCTATGACTACAGGTGGTGAACTCACTGGTGTGACAGTTTACGCCTCAGGTCTAACAGTTGTGATGATGTCATTCCCAGTTTGAGCTGAAAGCAGATCATTGTGTGTGTGTGAGTGTGTGGTCCTAACCTGTGTGGGTCCGCCGTGTGCAGGAACACACACACCCAGAGTGCACAAACCCAGCAGAGCGACCGAGGTGGCAACTGGTCCCATTTTCAGCTTCCCAGTATAAGCTCTGTGCTTTCCCTCTCCAGCAGCTCTCTCACTCCCTCTGAGTCGCTCCCTCTCTGTCTCTCCTTTTTCTTTCTTTTTTTTTTTTTTTTACTCTTTCCCTCCTGGATCGACCACTGCAGGAAGAGACACAGGCAGCTCCTTGACTTTTATTTGACCTTTATTTCACAGATCAACAACAGATCTGTGTTTACAGCTGCGGCCTGGACAACGGGAGGAGACGAAGGATTACAAAAACAAGTTGGAGCTAACAAGCACAAACCTGACATCAGCATTCTCTGAAAAAGAAACACAAACACCGACGGGTTGTTAGGCTTCTGTCCTCCAGGGTTCGGTCAGCGAGGGACGATGATTCCTCAAGCCGTGGGAAAAATCCCAAACACAACATGACTTCCAGCAAGTTCTTTTTGTTTTCCTTTTGAATAATATGTTATGGTTTCATTTATTCAGAAATTTACTTTGATCTCCTGACATGTTTCGACTGTCAACTGCCAGTCTCCTTCAGAGGCGTCTGCTGATCGCTTTGATGTTCATTTGACTTCCGTGTGATTATTCCAGCAAGTTTTTTTTTAAATAATATGTTAAGGTTTCATTTATCCAGACATCTGTTCTTCAGGAAAATTACTTTGATCTCCTGACATGTTTCAACTGTCATCTGCCAGTCTTCTTCAGAGTCGTCTGCTGATTGCTTTGATGTTTCCTTAACTTCCGCGTAATAAATCCAATGCGTTCTTTTCGTCTTCTTTTTGAATGATGTTTTAAGGTTTCATTTATTCAGAAATTTACTTTGATCTTCTGAGATGTTTTGACTGTCAACTGCCAGTATTCTTCATAGGCGTCTGTTGATCACTTTGATGTTTCTTTGACTTCCATGTACTAATTCCGGCAAGTTCTTTCTGTCTTCTTTTTAAATAATGTGTTAAGTTTCATTTATTCAGAAATGTACTTTGATCTCCTGACATGATTTGACTGTCAACTGCCAGTCATCTTCAGTGGCATCTGCTGATCGCTTTGATATTCCCATGACTTCTGCGTGATTATTCCAGCAAGTCATTTTTCAATATCATGTTTAGGTTTCATTTATTTAGACAACTGTTCTTCGGGAAATTTACTTTGATCTCATATAATTTCATATGCATATTAATTATAGACAAATTATCCAACAAAGAGCTTCATTGTGATCGTGCCTGTAGAAGAATTGTTAATTGAGTGTTGGAAAGAAATGTGGGAGGGTAAACCTGCTCAGGAAATTATGACGATAAAGAAAAAAGAAGCCTTATGTAAGTGTCTGAGCATGTGAGCGTCTAGCGAGAGGTATGCCAGTTGAAAGGCCACAAGAATCCAGAGTTTCCAGGGAAGCCACTGAGACCAAGGTAAAGTCCAGCAGCGACGCACATGTACAGTCACACAGCTGCTTTTATCCCGAGTGGAATCAGACCAAGGATTAGACTCAAAGGAACCAGTGAAAAAGTGTGTCAATACAGTAGCTGCTCTAAAATGTGTTAGAACAATATTAAATAACGGTATTTGTTTTAAAATAAAACTATTTTTCAATACAAGTTTAAATTGATGGTCAACAACAAAAGAAATATAGACACAACTTGGGCTCTTCTGCCTACATTTTCCACAAATCTAATAGAATTGATTGCTAACGATGAGTCATGCTAACGCTATACCATAAACATTGCATCTTCTGCTCATGCCTAGAAAAATGCACATTTTAAGTTTAACTGTGTCAAAGATTTTTCTACACCAACTAACAAAATATTGCCATTTAATTTGGGCCTTTGAGAGTAACAGAAAAGAAGATAAAAAAACAGCTATCTTTAAACTATCATAGAAATTACTCAATGTGATGTTGACATTTAAGATGACAAAAAAAAATACCTGTGTTTGTTTTTAAAAACAACTTTTCAATACATGTTTGAGATGATAGTCAACAATAAAAGAAATATAGACACAACTTGGACTTTTATGCGTGTATTTTTCACAAATCTAACAGCATTGATAGCTAACAACGAGTCATGCTAACGCTATACCATAAACATTGCAGCTATGGCTCATGCCTTCAAAAATGTACATTTTAAGTGTTGTCTGTGTCAAGATTTTTCTACACCAACTAACAAAATATTGCCATTTAATTTGGGCCTTTGAGAGTAACAGAAAAGAAGATAAAAAAACAGCTATCTTTAAACTATCATAGAAATTACTCAATGTGATGTTGACATTTAAGATGACAAAAAAAAATACCTGTGTTTGTTTTTAAAAACAACTTTTCAATACATGTTTGAGATGATAGTCAACAATAAAAGAAATATAGACACAACTTGGACTTTTATGCGTGTATTTTTCACAAATCTAACAGCATTGATAGCTAACAACGAGTCATGCTAACGCTATACCATAAACATTGCAGCTATGGCTCATGCCTTCAAAAATGTACATTTTAAGTGTTGTCTGTGTCAAGATTTTTCTACACCAACTAACAAAATATTGAGGTTCACTTTGGACATTTGAGAGTAAAAAAAGATAATCTAGGGATTTAATTTGGGCTTTTCAATTAAAAGCTAGAAAAATGAAGGGATAAATGCTAACTTCAGCTAGCTACAGCAATTGAAAGCAAACAGGAATTCTTAAAACCTTTATAAAATATCTTCACAAATACAATCATACATAATGTGATATATTTTGTATTTTTTGTAACCATATTTGTGGTTTTTTTAGATTGTTTTGTGTGTGTGTTTTTTTAGCAATCCTGTGCGTTTACTTTGGCAGGTCACACAAAAGCGAGGGCTGCTGGGGCCCCCAGGCTGTCAGTTACCCATGTCTGTAGTAATTAATGTCTGCAGGTAACACACTGTTACACAACATAGTGTGGTCTCTGCCTCTCCTCTAAGTTCATGGTTGTGCACTGATTTTCACTCATTTGAATATTTGGTAAGAGAAAAACCCACCTAAACACACATGTGCTGAACACAAAGCAGTCATTGAGGGTCGGAACATTCTGAACGTTGCTGGACAGAAGAGGCTCAGTTCTGCACAAATACACAGTAGCCTATGGGAAAGATGAATATTATAACGTTTGTGGACTCAATACACTAAGAAGAAAAATTGTTCTTCAGGATCAGGATTCTTTTAATAAACATCTGAGGAATAGAACATGAAGCCTGAGGCGTTTGCCTGCCCACAAATCTGTGAAAATGTTTGAACCAAGATTAGGTTACTTTTGACCAGATTTACAGCAATATTTGTGAAATTTGTGATATTTTTCTATTGTAATAATATGTCAACGTGAAATCTAAATGCTAAAAGTTAAATATAAAGATAAATGTTAAATATAAATATAAATGTTGAATCTAAATATTAAATGTCCAGGTGAATCTAAATATTTAGCAAATATGCAAATTCACTGGAAGTATGAAAATAAAAGCTTGTTGATGTGAGCAAGTGCTATCCACGGATTGGCTTTTAGTTGCACTGAAAAACCAGGAACATTGACATCTTGAGCTTTTCCTGATTATTTAGACTTGAGTAACCAAACAAGCTGCTAAACAATTTAAAAAGCTGCTAAATGATCTAAAAATCTGCTAAATAATCTAAAAAGCTGCTAAATGATCTGTAATGCAGACTAACTGCTTCAGTCCAAAAGAAAACATTGGGATGTTTGCATGCAGTGGGGCTGTGTGACATCATCAATCATGTGATTTCAAGATAGAGGAACACAGGAAAAGAGAAAATTAAATGTATATGGTGTATAATAATGTGTTTTGTTAGGCATAGATCTACTAATAAGTACATTTAAAAGATTTTAGGCCAAACTTGTAAAAACGGTGGAGGATCCCTTTAACCTAGGGCCGCGAAAAGCACATTTGTTTTGTCCTTCAGAGACATATTTCATGAATAAATTAAATTGATGTATATTAATATGAATCCTGTTCCTGATGGCATTAAACCAGACTTCACCTTCCATTTAAAATAAATTTTATTTTGAAAGATGAAACTATTCGGACAACATGTTTGTGTTTGCTTTTAGCTCCAAACACTAAAATAAATTCATTTTAAGTGTTTAATAATATTTACCTCGTAATGATTTTTTTAAAGTAACATTTTAATAGAAATGTTTTTTTTGTGATATTTATTGTGAGACTGTTGAGCATTTTTTGTGGACACAGAGACGTTTTACATACAACATGCAACAACAACAGTACAACAATTAAAAAACAAGAAACCCCCAAAAGACAAACAAAATGAAAACAAAGAATTAAAAATTAAGTTCTCATCAAGTTCTATATTATTTTATCTTATGTTAGAATCTGATTCTTCCTCCAATTACAGGATTTTAGAAATGTCAATCGTATTTTCTGAACTATTTCACGTGAAAATGTCTGTTCTGAGTCTTTTTTTATATTTTATATTTTTTAAGCAATCGCCATCATTTGAAAACTTCTAACATCGTCCAGAGGAGGCCCCGCCCACAAGCTTGTGGAAACAAAAACTCAGAAAACGCAACCAAAACTTTAAGAAACGTTAACAAAATGTATCGTTTCATGAGAACTATGGTAATTTTTGATTTGTAAACAAAAACCAACAGTGATTTTTATTTTACTTTTTAATGACTTTACTGCCTTCCTCACTCATTTATCTTCCTTTTCCTCAAAAATAATAGTGCTGGGAGATTTTAACATTCACATGGACAACATTAATCAGATATTTTACATGCTCTTTAGATGGTTTTGGTCTTCAGCAACATTAACATTCCCACCCACTCATGAGGTCACATTCTTGATTTAATCTGCTGCTCTGGTGTCACCGCTCTTGACTGTAAAGCTGATAAACTCTCCATAACTGATCATTTTCTCCTCTCATTCAATGCTGCTCTCACCATTACTACCACTAAGCTCCCCCAACTCATATCATACCGCAACATTAAAAACATAAATCTCAGCACCTCCAGTATTGACCAACGCCTGGACATAAATACATTTTCCACCCCTGATGAACTGGTTATGCATTACAACACTACTCTCCTTCCATTCTCAGCTCCCTGGCGACGTTAACATTCATGTCCGTTACATTCTCCATACCTGCCCCCTGGTTCACGCACCATCTCCGGCTCATGAAAGCCAGAGGTCGCCAACTCGAGCGCCTCCATAAAAAAACCCACCTCACTATCCACAAAGACATGTACAATAACCACATCCTGCAGTACAAAGACTCCATTGCTCAAGCTAGCTGACTCACTTCTGCTCCGCCTCATCCTGTGAATCCCTAATGTCACTTCTCACCTCAAAAAACATGCATCACCACCTCAGTCAGAACTCTCCTCTCCCTACCTCACCAGAATTCTTCCCATTTACTCATTCCTTTTCCACCTTCCCACTCCCTCTGAAATCTCATGCGTCAGTCCAAACCATCCTGCTGTCAGTTGGACCCTCTCCCCACATTCCTGGTCAAAGCCTCCCTCCCCTCTCTGAATCCCATCATATCAGCCATCATCCACTCCTCTCTCATCACTGGAACTGTTCCATCATCCTTCATAACTGTTGCAATAACTCGGTGCAGATCCTTCCAATCTCAATAACTTCCATCCCATCTTAAATCTCCCCTTCATCAATACATTTTTGAAAAAAACAGTCACCAGCCAACTTCACTCTCACCTATCCCACAATAACCTTTATGAACAGTTCCAGTCCGGTTTTCGTCCTCTCCATAGCACTGAAACAGCAACCAACCACCTCCTCATGGCAGCTGATTCTGGACTCCTCACCATTCTCATCCTCTTCGACCTGAGTGCGGCATTCGACACCATCTTATACACCACCCTTCTGAACAGATTAGCTTCCATCGGCATTACCCACACCCCCTTAACTGGTTTAAATCCTATCTCTCCAGCTGCACTCAGTTCATCCAGCTTAAATCCTTTAAATCAAACCCCTCCCCCGTCACTACAGGTGTGCTCCAGGGCTCAGTCCTGGGGCCCCTTCTCTTCATTATTTATCTACTCCCTCTAGGCACTCCCTCATTTTCACCGTTACGCGGATGACAGCCAGCGCTACCTCATCTTCTCATTCTCACAATTCAAAGCCGGATACCCACTTATTTAAAACAGCATTTCCCGCTTGACCAACTCTGCTGTGTCTCTGTGTTTTAGCTTCACTTTTACTGTTTTTTTTTTTTTTTTTTTTTTTTTTTTAACCGTTTTAGCCTAAATTTTATTTTAGTTTTATACTATGATGTTGTGGTTTTATCATGTACTGTTAAGTGACCTAGGGTGCCCTGAAAGGCACTTATGTTCCAATAAAATGCATTATTATTATTATTATTATTATTATTATTATTATTATTATTATTATTATTATTATTAATCAATGTTTAAAAAAAAGTAATAAAAGTTTGCAAATCGCTTTTCAAATTTCAATTTTTTTTTGTTTGATTGCATGAAAACGACACAAATTTATTTCCACATTTATTTGCTCATTTTAAAACAAATAAAAACCTACCATTCATGGAACCATTAGTAGCAGTTCAGCTTGTCACCACACGGTACGTGTGGCGCTATTGAGCCAATGTGTTAAATTTCAGCCTCCAAAAAGCAGAAGAAGAAATCTCACCGTAACTAGAGAAATGAAATGAAGTATTAACACAAACGGATGAAGGCAGCGACGCACAACCACTTATGGTGTTTAAGTTAAAGCCCGACTTCATTAATCACGGCTTTAGTGCAAACTGATGCGCTTTAAAGAAGCCTTTGAAACTGAAGCGGAAACGTCCCACACTGAAGGGTGAGTTTTTCAAAAGAAAAGTCGTCTAATGTCTAATTTCATACCAAGCAGGTGTTAAACTCGTTTTACTTCACGAGTTAAATACAGACTTGTTTGATGTCAAGTTATGGGTGAGAAAACAAGTAATTTTATCATTATTGTGCCCAAGTTTGTTTTTCCGTGTTTTCCACAATAAAGTGGCACATTTTAGTCCCTGCAAGACCTTCAGAAATCCTTAATTTTCTGATAGTTTTTGTGTGTATTTTTTGAAAATAAGTAGAGTTCTTTGGACAATGTTGAGGTTAAATTAGCGTGGGAAAACTGTGATGCCTTTAAATATTGTGGTGTTTCATTTAATCTGAATTTAGAGGGACTGAGATATCCACATTGAGTCATGATTTTTACTTTCTTTTACTTTCTTATGGCCATATAAAATCAATTTGTTTTCCCCATTAATTTTCTAAAATTGTATTTTGGGTTTTTTCCGAAATATTATCAGTTTTTTCAGAAGTTTTTCGTTTTTAACTCCTGAGAGGAAACTAAATAAATAATAATATAAAAAAAGGAGACCATAATTAAACAAAAATGTATGCAAAAAAAAATATACAAAATGTAACTTAAATTAAAAAATAAAAAATAAATAATGTGTAAGCTACAATTCAAAGGATGAGAGCAGCAAGTTTTGATCAACTTCATTTAAATTAAGCTCATTTAAATTATCCTGATGACGTCATGAGGAATTTCACCACTCGGGGCCAGAATATTGCAGAACAGTGGTTCCCAAACTTTTCACATTCCCGTACCCCATTGGTTCCCAAATGGGGGTACGTGTACCTCCTGGGGTACAGGAGCACATTGCAGGGGGTACTCGGAGTGATTTAACAAATAATTTTAAAATACTGACATGTTTCTTGTTCCTTTTTCGGCTCCCCCCAACAAACTAACAGTAAACATGCTCAATAAAATGCTATATTTTCTTATAATATATTGAAACAGGGTTATTGTACGCTGTAGAGGCCAGTTGCACTTGGAATTCAAATGGGGTCCCCTGAAATGTTTTAATAATTTAGAATAATGAAAAAATTACTGATTAAAAATGTATTTTTAAAAGGTTTTAATTATTGTATTATTTTTTTTCAAGTTATGGCACCACTCAAGAAAACAATCTTAAAGAAACGTACAGTACATTCTGTACTTTCTCAAATATAAATTTAGGTCAAATAAAATTCAGTATAAAAATATCTGAGCTGTTGCAACTTGTCACTTTATGCACTAATCTTGGCAACAACAAACATTATCAAAAGTAAAATCTAGAAAGAAAAAAAAGGTGATATTAAAATGGTCACGACCCAAAGAATGCTGGGAACCACTGATGTAATGTCACATACAATGTAGCACTACAGACTTTTACCTATCCTGTTGAGGAATAATTATTAATAAAAAAAAGAATAATAATAATTTGTAAGGAATGTAATAAAATGTAGCTTTTGTCATATTAGTGCTTTTTTAATGAGATTGTTTCTCTGTCACCATGGATGGTCTTACATCGGCTAAAGTGTCATTTGTGGCAATGCATGGAGGCTCCTGACCTGACTCCCTCCATGCAAACTTGTATTCTAGTTTCCAATTTTTAATTTTTATACGTGTACCACCTATGACAATTTGCGTACCCCTGGGGGTACCCATACCCCACTTTGGGAACCTATAGGTTGTAGAGTATTAGAAGTTATCATTAACCTACGATGACTCCACAATCCCTGGCATTAATGGTTCAACTTCATCCACATCTTCTGTAGCACTGATGAGATATTGTTCAAACACTTTGAGCAGGTGAAGCTGATGTTCACGTTTACACGGAGCGCCGCAGTGTTTCACGAGAAATGGGCGGAGCTTCACAGATGCATAACAGTTACGCGGGAACTGGTGGCTCCGTATTTTGGAGTCGGTGATGAGTTGCTTAGTTTTTTGGCAGTTTAGACGATGTTTTGGGTAGTTTAGCCCAGTGGTTCTTAAACTTGTTTGGCTCTAGTACCTGTTTCTCTTATTACTGAATCCAATACTCCCCTTTGTCCAACTACAACATTTTGCTTAGAAAACACAATTGATAACACAGATCTTAAAGAAGTGAAAATAAACATATATTTCACAAAGTGAAAGTATAGACATAGTTGTTTTAGATTGTGTGCTGTTTTAAATAAAAAAGAATAATAATTAAAAAAATGTCGTCTACATAAATTTTTCTAAAATTTCAAGCAACCCCTTTTAAACTCCAGACGAACTCACACTGAGTCCCGACCCCAAGGTTGAAAAACACTGATTTAGTGGCTCCTGAATAGATATATTTCTATAGTTTATATAATTTCTGGTCATCACACGCCTGGGTTGGAACCAAGACTGACACTTTGTTTGTAAATTTTCCTCTCTCTCAAGTACCCCTGTAGTGCCATTGCGTACCCTCATTTGAGAAACACTGCTTTAGACGGTTGCACATGTTGAAGTGGCCAAGACGGGAAGCGGGCAGTGCATCTAATGAATGAAATGAAGACAAACGTCCTTTGTCATCCATTTATTGGTCAATTCCGTGATTTCATCCCTGATTCTGCATTTTTTGTCATTTTGTATAATTTGTCATTGTGCTGTTTTTTTTCCCCCAAGAAATTTACTTTGAACTCCTGACATGTTTCGACTGCCAACTGTCAGTCTTCCTCAGAGGCGTCTGCTGATCGCTTTGATGTGTCCTTAAGAGTTCTTTCTTTCCCACACCTTTCTTCTCTAGAGAACATTGCCCGACAGGGGGCGTGGCCAGCCTGACAGAACTGTGAAGTTGACCACGCCCAGAAAGAACTCATAAGGACACTTCAAAGCGATCAGCAGACACCTGTGAGGAAGACTGACAGTTGACAGTTGAAACATGTCAGGAGATCAAAGTACATTTTCTGAAAAAGTTGTCTGAATAAATGAAACCATAACATATTATTTTAAAAAAGACAAAATGAGCTTTTCTGGAATCATTACACGTTTTATGTTTATTTATTGGTTTCCTTCAAACCTGAAAAGTCACAAGTGCAATCAAAGACACACAATAAGTAGATAAATATAAACTCCGGTAAAATAGTACTCTAGTGATGGGCGTGGCCTTTCCATGTGACACCATGAACACACACACTTACTCCATCAGTTCTGTGTGTGTGTGTGTGTGTGTGTGTGTGTGTGTGGTGTGTGTGTGTGGTGTGTGTGTGTGTGTGTGTGTGTGTGTGTGTGGTGTGTGTGTGTGTGTGTGTGTGTGTGTGTGTGTGTGTGTGTGTGTGTGTGTGTGTGTGTGTGTGTGTGTGTGTGTGTGTGTGTGCCAGAGCTGCACGATGAGGAATGAACTGAACCATTAGCACATCAAGATAACAACATTCACAGAGATGAACTCCTGCATGCCCGTCCTAATATTACAGCCTAATATCACTTCAAAGCATCAGCGCAGAAACAAATCCTCAGGCAAGAAGTCCAAACCACATATTGTGTCATTAAATGGGAAGGAAATGTCTTTTTTTTGTTTTTTACTTTGGCCAAAAGTTGAAAATCTAGTCTAATAAAGACCAATGCTACACGGCTTGGATGGCGTCTTAAGAAGGCAGTGAGGATGAGGAGGAGGATGAAGGCAGGGTGAGGAGGAGGAGGAGGAGTCTTGAGGAGCAGCAGTTACCAGTTGTCCAGGAAGTCAAAGCCAGTCTTCAGGATGTTGTTGCTGGTGTTGAACTGAACACAGAGAGAGAGAGACGTGAATGGGAGCGGTCACCAGATGCCTTCAACAAACTAACAATATTATCTGAACAATTTGAGCTTTTTTTTTTTTAACCTATCTACCTATTTTCATCACTTTTTCTTGCCATATTTTTGCTCCTTTTAATGCAGTTTTGCTACATTGTCACATACGTTGATCCATTATTGTCACTTTTAACATCTTTTCAACATATTTAATGCTTATTTTTGCCAAGTTAACCACATTCCTCATTTGTCATGCCCAGTATTTGCCAGTTTAAACTAATTGTTCCAATATTGACACTTTAAACCCTTTTTTGCTCCATTTTTGTCTACTATAATTTGTAACTTTTAATCAATTTCTGTAGTTTTTAAAATCCCATTTCACCACCTTTTCCATCATTTTTGGTCATTTTTAACCCATTTTATTTCTGATTAAAACCAGGATTTCCATCTTTAAGATGACTATAATAACAATAATAAACGTTCCTGGATAACAGTGGATATTATTCAGATGAATAAATAAATGTGGTTATCACAGATTCATAGAACAATGGACCATCATTTTACTGACTTTATGGATGGACCCCAAAAATCTCTCCCCTTTATTCCCCCTTATAGATGGTCCTGTCTCCACATGACTGTTCTTCAATGTTCATGTCTGTGTTCAACCACCTTCAGCTACAGTGGGGGTCCCCGCTCTCTGGAACCTTTATTTTGGGGGTCTTGGGCTGAAAAGGTTTAGAACCACTAGTCTGATGTTAGCTTTAGCAAGTGTAGCAAAATCACACGAACACGTCAAATCTCGCACTCTTTGTAATCTTGCATAATTTCAGCAGCAGAACAATTTAGCGAACTTCGTTAACCGTATTTTGCATGATTTCAGGAAGTTTATTAACCTGTAATGACATCTGACACATGGTGACGTTCTATCAAAGTTCAGCCCAACTACGGACCAATGAATGACCAGCGTTGCAGAACAAAACATCTTAAATGTTGAAAACTATGAAGAGCCTGACCTGAGAGAAGGCGGGGCTTGCGTCTACGCCGGGCGACGCCTCCTTCTCCTCCTTCTTTTTCTTCTCCTTGTCTGCGCCGCTGGAGCGCTCGACGTGTTTGGACATCAGGCTGGAGGAAAACACCTCGTCTGGCGTGTTGCTGACGGACGGCAGCGTGCTTTGCGATCGCTCCCAGCCGCCGACCGACGGAGCCACGCTGACGGGCGGAGCCGGGTTGGACGAAATAGAGATGGAAGCCGGCGGCACGGCGCTCACGGCGACTGGAGGCTGTGGAGCGGGAGGTTTGGGTGCTCGTTGTTTGATGGGTTTGGCTGGAGGCGGTGGATGAGGGAGGGACTCAGGGAGCTCCGCCTCCTTCGACGACTCCTGGAGGCAAAACAACAAGAACAGGAAGATTTCAAGATATTTGACAAGATTTAAAAACAAACAAATGTAAATCGCGTAGATCAGCGGTTCTCAATCCATAAAGTCAGCAAAATGATGGTCTATTGTTTTATGAATCTGTTATAACCACATTTATTTATTCATCTGAATAATATCCACTGTTATCAAGGAAATCTAGTATTATTATGTGCTCCATAGTATATCGTCATCTTAAAGATGGAAATCCTTGTTTTATTCAGAAATAAAATGGGTGGAAAAAGGCGTAAAAATGGGATTTTAAAAACCACAAAAAATGCTTAAAAATTGCAGCAGAGTGGGTAAAAAGGGACAGAAAAAGTGGTTAAAAGGGTTCAAAGTGTCAATATTGGCTTCGAAGTGACAGAAATTGGTAAATGTGATTTACAACAATTAGGTTAAACTGGCAAATAATGGGCATGAAAAACTGAATATTGATTAAATTGGCAGAAATAAGGATTCATTATGGTGAAAAAAAGGTTAAAAGTGACAATAATAGATCAACATTTGTGACATTAGGTGGAAAAGTGGTGGAAAGGGTTTATAAGTGCTGAACATGTATTGAAAGGGGAAACATTTGCCAAAAAGTCATTAAAATTTGATGAAGTGTGAGAAATGGAGTAATGTAGTAAAAATGCATTCAAATGAGCAAAAATACGGCAAGAAAAAGTGATAAAAATAGGTTAAAATATTACAGGTTTGGTGTAGTTGCAGAAAAATGGAAAAAATAAGCAAAAATGGGCTTAAATTGTTTAAAAAAATATTCTGTGATTCTTGCAGGCATTTGGCGACCCCCTCCCAAGGCAAGGCAAGGCAAGGCAAATTTATTTATTTGGCGCATTTCATACTCAAGGCAACTCAATGTGCTTTACATGATAAAACATTCAATTGTTTAAAATCAATAAGAACATTTAAATCAATAAGAACAATTAAAATCATCAGTAAAATCAATTAAAATCATCAGTAAAATCATCATGACATCAACAACATGACAAAAAATCTCTCTCTCAATCATATGCAGTAGAGAAAAAAAGTGCCTTTAACTTTGATTTAAAAATGTTCACATTGGATGCTGACTTCAGCCCTGCTGCAGTTTGTTCCACTTCTTTGCAGCATAACAACTAAAAGCAGCATCACCATGTTTACTGTGAACTCTGGGCTCCACTATCTGATCTGTGTCCATAGATCTGAGAGACCTGCTGGGTTCATATCTGAGAGACCTGCTGGGTTCATACCTGACTAACATGTCACTGATGTATTCTGGACCAAACCCATTCACAGATTTATACACCAGCAGCAGAACTTTAAAGTCTATTCTGAGGCTGACTGGGAGCCAGTGTAAAGACTTTAAAACTGGAGTAATGTGCTCTGACCTCTATGTTCTGGTTAAGACCCGAGCTGCAGCGTTCTGAACCTGCTGTAGATGTTTGATGCTCTTTTGGGGGATTCCTGTCAGAAGACCATTACAATAGTCCAGTCTGCTGGAGATAAAAGCATGGACCAGTTTCTCCTGATCTTTCTGAGCCATTAAACCTTTCACTCTGGAGATGTTCTTTAGGTGGTAGAAGATGTTTTTGAGATAGATTTGATCTGATGCTGAATGTAAGATCTGAGTCAATCAGAACACCAAGGTTTTTGACTTGGTCTTTAGCTTTTAAAGATCGAGACTCAAGATAATTGCTGATAGCAGTCCTCTTTTCCTTGTTACCAAAGACAATCACCTCCGTCTTGTCATGGTTTAGTTGAAGGAAGTTTTCACTCATCCAGCAGTTTACTTTTTCTAAACAGTCACACAACACCTCAATGGGACCATGGTCATCTGGGTTCAGTGATAGATATAGTTGTGTGTCATCTGCATAGCTCTGATAATCAACCTTACAGTTCTGTAAAATTTGTCCTAAAGGAAGCATGTAAAGGTTAAACAGAAGGGGTCCAAGAACAGATCCCTGAGGAACCCCACAGGACATTGGTAATCTGTCAGATTCAAAGTTTCCAATGCTTACAAAATAGCTTCGCTCCTCCAAGTAGAACTTAAACCATTACTTTAACATTTAGTCCAACCCATGTTTACAATCTGTGCAACAAAATTGTATGATCTACAGTGTCAAATGCAGCACTTAGATCCAACAGAATGAGAACAGATACTTTTCCTGAATCAGTGTTCAACCTTATGTCATTGATCACTTTGATAAGAGCAGTTTCAGTGCTGTGATGAGAACGAAAACCTGACTGAAATTTATCAAATATTTTGTTGAATGTTAAGAATTGACTCAGTTGGTTGAAGACCACCTTCTCAATGATCTTGGCCATGAATGGAAGGTTGCTGATTGGTCTATAGTTAGCCAGTATAGAGGCATCCAGTGTTCTCTTTTTTAACAGCGGTTTCACAGCAGCTACTTTCAGGGATTTTGGTACGGTGCCTGATTGGAATGAGCAGTTAATTATCTGACACAAATCAGTGACAATTGACTTTACAACAGTTTTAAAGAAGTTTGAGGGTATTGTGTCAAGGCAACACGTTGATGGATTCAGCTGCTGAACAGTCTCCTCTATTGTTTTTGGGTTCACTGTAATAAACTCTAACATTGTAGTTGACTCATCCCTCAGTGGTTGAAGCTGTTCAAGCTTTTTGTGATTTTGCTGGTTTGTTCTGATGTTTGACCTTATTGATTGTATTTTTTCATTGAAATATACAGCAAATTCATTGCATTTTCCAGCTGACAGTAATTCAGGGGCTATCTGATCTGGGGGGGTTGTGAGCTTTTCAATTACAGAAAACAACGTGCGAGAGTTGTTGACATTTTTGGCAATAATTTCAGAAAAGTATTGCTGCCTTGCTTTGAACAAGCCATCATTGAATTTTCGCAGACTTATTTTGTACAGTTCTCCCAGTTCTCCCAGTGTCTTGCAACCCCAAGGTTGAAAACCCGACGTAGACCAATGATCGTAAAGCTGCGCCCCAGTTCAATTGACATTTTTGAGTCCCGAATCACGAGTTGAGAACCTCCAACGTGATGTTTGTGTTTACCTGTCGGAGGTAAGAGGGGAGGGGCTTCTCCCCCTTCTCCAGGGACTTGATCTGACTGGGAGTCAGGTGATGGAAGTCAGCTTGTTCTCCCACCAGCCGGGAGCGCTCGGCGCTGATCTTCCAGAAGGACGACTCCTCGTCCGGCCGCCGGCCCTCGCCCCCCGAAGCCTAGAACCAAAACAGAGAACCATTAATAATGCGTTTAGACTGGGATTAGAATGGTTCCACGTTAGAACGTCCACCAGGCATCATCTGCCACTCAATGCCCTTAACACGTAATAACTATGCTACTATCAGGGTTGGGGTCAATTTTAATTCTAATTGTGTAATTGATAGTTAATTACAATTATGGCAGAATTATATTGTAATTGAAAAAATGTTGCTGTTGTAATCATAATTTAAATGTAATTGAGTTCAGATAATTGACCTTGTAAATGCATGGAAATTTCTATGGAATTTCATGGAAATTCTAAAAAACTGTTAATTATAATTTTAATTAAACACAAAATTGCAGAACCATGTTACAGTTCTATGATGTACACATACATACATATCGATATAAATATTTATTTTTTTAGCTTATTTTGCATCAAAAAACTATTTTTAGGAGTTGCTGTCTTCCTAAAAAAGACTGAGGTGGAATATATTGTGCAGCTGTTTGTTAATAAATTAGCCTGTTTGGCATATCCGCATCAGCAAATTTATCCCAGACTTTCTGGTAAAACTTAATTTGAATTTCAATTATGAAGATCTATGGCAAAATAAACGTTGCAGCATGTCATACTCAATGACTGCTGTGAAACAAGGCTGTTAACCTCAAAGCTGAGGATCGCTTCGGCCCCCGGAGCAAAGTTAGACTCCCAGGTGCACAGCGGAGATGGGGCGCGCACACACACACACACACACGCTTCTGTGTCCACCACCACCCTGAAACGGACAAAAGTTTCCGGTACGAAAGCGCAAAACCGAGAGACATTTTCACCGTTCGCTCACAGGTTTTTTACCTTTGTGAACAAATGTGAGTGAAATAAAGCTGTGTCACGTAAAGCAAACAACTCTTTGGTGTAAATGTGACGATGAAACAATGCAATGGACAAAGTTTCATCACGACAATGACGTCATTGATCGGATCAGCAAATTAAGACATTACAGCTGATCACATTAATTACATAAAATGCAAAATATCGGCCGATCCGACATAACCCATCAGATCAGTGTAATGCCTAATACTGACCCAGAAAAAGCTCAGACGCCCACACCAAAAATATTAATACTAATATTTTCATTGATTAGGAAGTTTAACAAGGAAACCAAAAGATGAGAAACAAATTGGATGATAGATAATATTTTTCAGTGATTTAGGACGGGTCAAAGTGACCCGTTATCATTAGAGATGCTCACAGAAAGCTAACACTAGAAAGTGGTTACATTTTATGGGCTTATTTATTAAAGGCACAGGAAGTGTAATAGAGAACGTAATTGTAATTGACTTTCAGGGGGGAAAATAATTCTAATTTTGATTGAAATTGGAACGTAATTGAACATTGGGAATTGAAGATGGAATTGTAATTGAAAAATTGAATTGACCCCTACCCTGGTATAATACTTGACAGCATAAAATTCAACACAAAGGATTCTGTTTTCTATTCGTGCTTCAATGATGATTTCCAGGAAAGTATTTCTTGTGTAAATCTTTCCAAACCTTGGTTCCCGCGGTGTTTTTCCCATGCTGACTGGGAACTGGAGCCTTAGCACTAGACTTCTGCTCAGCCTGTGAGCTGGACAGGGATTGGTCGGCAGAGCCGGGCATCAAACTGAACTCCAGCTGACTCTGTCAGACGCAGAGTAACACAGAACACAGTTATTTTATTTGTTTCAGGGGAAAAAAAAAACATTGTGTGCCAAAATGACGAATCAGATTATACCTTGGTTTCCCATGAAAAGGGGGCGGAGTGCTCATCCTGCCAGGTTAAATCCTAAAAAAAAGATCATTGTCCATTAAGTTTTCGCTTACTTTACGTGTTTTTAATAAAGTTCAATGATGTCCAGCCTGTATTCCCCAAGTCTGGGAACTAAAAACAGAAAAATGGGAATTTCACATATTAAAATAAAACAGACTTGTGAAAACATCGTAAACAATACTCAAAAAGAGCAGCGACAGAACTACACATGGTTAAGTACATAAAAAGGCAACAAAAAAATCAAAACATTTAATTAGCCAATACATACTAAGAAATGTTGATAGATTTGCAGATAAGTCAAATTACAAAAAATAAATATTCAACATTATATAAAAGCTTATAATTGGTTGAATAATGGGAGAGAAAAAACTAAAACATTAAATAAAAAAGATTAAAGCCAAAAACTAATGGCACAAAATGTAAACATTTAATCAAATTAATAAAAACAATAATACTACATAAAATACAAAACACACAAATGTTTCTAATTGCTAAATCCAGACATTATACCCAAGTTTAATTAATGAACATATATTAATGAATTCAAATACATTTCAAGTATATGTCAATTAACCAATAAATACTTTAAAAAGTTCATACATTTGAAAATCAGTTAAATTACAAAAAAATAAATATTCAACATTATATAGAAGCTTATGATTGATTGAATAATGGAGAGAGAGAGAAATAATTAATGAAAAAATATTAAAGCCAAAAACTAATGACAAAAAATGTGAATTAACCGGATAAAACACAACAATACTACATATACAATAAACCCTTTCTACCACTTTTCCCACATCCATTATTGTCGCTTTTACCTGCTTTTCACCGTATTTCTTTTTTGCCATTTTAACCACATTCACGATTTGTCATGACCATTATTTGTTAGTTTAAACTAACAGTTCCTTCTTCTTCTTTTTTTAAATACATTAACTCTTTTCTGCCACTTTTAAGCCAATATTGACACTTTTAACACTTGTTACCACTTTTTCTTTCTGTTTTTGGCCACTCAAATTTGCAACTTTTAACCCATTGCTGTAGTTTTTAAAATCCCATTTCACCACCTTTTTCATCATTTTTGGTCACTTTTAACCCATTTTATTTCTGAATAAAACAAGGATTTATATCTTTTTAAGTTAAATATTTAATTTGATTTAAAAAAAAACCAATAGTTCTACATAAAATACAATAAACACAAACGCATGTTTAATTATTCATCATTTAATCGTGCATCCTTCTCAGTGTGTCGTTGTTTGTAGTTTTTTGCATATTTTGGACCGTTGCTAGGTTACGCCTCTATAATGCAGACATCTGACGTGAGCCGATGACGTCATTCTCTGGCTACGTGGCTAACATTAGCTTTGTGAGGAAGGGAAATGAACAGAAAACGCCGTTGAAACACAGTCGCTGTACCTCCTCTCCGAAGTGTACGATCTTCTGGCCGGTGTGGAGCATCAGTTTGGGGTAGCAGACCACCTCCTCCCGCTCCACCCGGTGCATAGCGTAGCGGGCTCGGATGTGCGGGTCCATCAGGCAGTTATCGATGGCGCTGTCCTGCTGCTGTGGAGTCATCCGCTCCCAGGACGGGCCGTGCTCCGCCTTGATCTTCTCCCGCTCCTGCATGATCTTCCTGGCCATGGAGTTGATGGAGGAGAAGTACTCCAACTTCACGGCCTCCATCCTGTGGGCGTCGGGCCCCGCGACGGTCGTGGCGGCCATTTTTTTTACTGTTTATTTTGTTGCGATGATGCTAAAGCCGAGTGGGCGGGGCTTGTTAAATCTAGGCCTCAACAGCGACACCGGCGGATGTAATGTGTGTTACACCCCTGGACCAGCAGCCAACACCAAATTATAGTTGAATAACTTGTAATTTAGAGAATCTCAAACTGCCTTTTTCTTATTTCTGAATACAAGTCCCCCCCCTCCCCCTTTGCCCAACACCAACATTTTGCGTAGAAAACAATTTAAAAACAACTATAGAACATAATAATGGAATGAACAAGCGATAACACACGTTTTAAAGAATGTCATTTTGTAAATAAGTGGAAATAAACAGTTCCTAAATCAGTGGTTCGCAACCTTTTTTGGATCATGACTCCATTTTCATATCAAGAATTTCTGGCGACCCCAAAGACTTTTTCTAAAATTTGTTTTTGATCATGTTTGAGCTCAAATTTTTAAACTGCATGTTAGTTGAACTTGATTTAAATTTCACAAAGTGAAAATATAGAAAAAAAACAGTTGTTTAAGATTGTGTAATAATAACTCCAAAGTTTCAAAAAGCTATTTAATTTTTTCAGAAATTTAAGACACTTTATTTGTTAATTCCCCCCCCTCTCTCTCTCTCTCACACACACACACACACACACACACCCTGTAGTCCCATTGCGTAACCCTAGGGGTCCATGTACCCCCATGTTCCCCACTTTGAACGAAGGTGAACTTTCACGCCCCACCTGCACCCATTGCCCCCCAAAATTATAACATTTGCAAATGTATTGAACTAACGGAACAAGTAACGTCATATTTCATAATGAATCAAAAACTAAATTAAACATTTCAAGCCTGAAAAACAGATGTAAAAGTGCAGTAGTCAAAAATTCAGGAAATAAAGAAACATTGTTTGCAATCAGTGCCAAAAAGCAAAAAGCAGTATTATGCTATTTATTACTATTATTATTATTATTATTATTATTATTATTATTATTATTATTAGTATTAGTATTTTATTTTTCCCTCCTCCATTTGTTCTAAAAAACCCAAAAACATGGTATTTGAGCTTTATTTTCCCAAACTCGCCTGTTTGCTAGAGTTTTAGCCTCTGAAAAGTCACTTTAATAGCACTTCTAAAAGCAGGCTGTTTTTGGGGCCTTCATGCATATGCATGAGTGGGCGTGTTTGTAGACGTTGACTTCATACCATAGCTATTGACTTTTGCTATCCACAGACTCTTGTTTTCAGCCATAAAACTGCACATTACAGTAAAACACATGGATATTTAGGCAACTGTTGTGATTGTGAGTCCAACAAACGCTGTTTCAGGGTGTGTGTTTATCACAGCAGCAGCTGAGTCAGATCATGTCAAAGGTGATACGAGACGATATAATTACTAACTATAGCTACTAAAAATGGAACTGATTGTGAGAGTAGATCACACTGTGCTTCGGATTATCTACGTACTGGATAATCTATGTACTGGATAATCGATGCATAGAACACATTGTGTGTGTAGCTTTATGAAAACGACATGTAATGTATATTCTATTTTAACCGCAGTGTTTATTTTAGCTGTGAGGTAGTTTGGAACATCCTTATTGGGTAGGAGGAGCCAGGATTGTCAGGAGGAGGAGTTTCTCCCTTATGACATATTATTTGGGGAAAAATCCAACTCGCCCATTTGGAGCTGACTTTTTAAAAAATGTGGAATAACAAGGGAGGGAGGAAATAGAACTTCTTCACCTTTGGTCCTCTGAATGAGACTAAAGGAATCTATATCACTGTAGCAAAACCATTGTAAAGTACATTTTTCATAATACTGCCCCTTTAAGAAAACAAAAAAGGAAATTCAGTGCACATATGAAGTAAACTAACAGGGAACAAGCAACATCATGTTTCATAATGCACCTAACATTTCATGAATAAATTAAAATTAAACTAATCACCTCCATGAAAACCAAATTCGAAAGTGTTAATTAATGACTAACTAATTAGTCAAAAACACAAGAAATAAAGGAACATTGAAATATCACACGTTTTTAGTCTAAAAAAATATAAAATACATAACTTTTTTAATTTTATTTTTATTTTATTATTATTTTTAATTTTATTAAAAACTGTGATTCAAGAAGTTTTAAGGAGTATGTACAACAGCGTATTAGTGACAGATTAAAATTAAAAGAAATCTGAGCACTCTGAGATTAAAGTCATAATATTTTTCGAGAATAGTCGTAATTTTTGGAGAATAAAGCTGTATCTTTAAAACATTGTAATGGTATAGCGCTCAGAATCCCCCGTGAGAAAACTAAAGACAAACATAATCTCACTAAATGTTCCACATTTTTCATAACGCACAAGTGACCGCAACAAAACAACATTAAAAATAATAAATGACAACAAAAACAAATTAATTAATTATATAATTATTTATATAAATATTTAATTTATAAAATAACAACAACAAAAAACATGTAATATATCCCAACAAAATCACACAAAGTGATTGGAAAAAATAAACAAACTGCAACAAAAAATACACAAATGACTCCAAAACACACAAAGAGAACAGAAAATAAGCAAAACAATGACAAAAACATAAAAAGACTGGAAAATACACAAAATGATTTGAAAACTACAGCAAATAATACAGAAAAAGACTCAAAACTACAACAAAAACACTCAAACTATTTGTTGTTTCCTGTGTTGATGCTCAGAATAGTCTTTATTCACGTGACTGTATCTGATAAAAGTTGCCGTCTCTACTTTAGTGGATCAGTGACGTTCTGCTGCCCTCTGCTGTTCAATGCAGTACATTGTTTTTAATGTTAGTTTTTCTCAAACAGTTCAACTCCCTTTACTCAAAGTAGCAACGTTTTTTGTACTTTAGTGTGTCTGTTTTAGTTTTATGTATTGTTCCAGTTATTTTATATGTTTTTGTTCTTTGTTTGTTATAATTATGTATATTTTGTTGTTATTTCATTGTCTTTTTGTGTATTTTTGTTGTCCTATTGTGCATTTTCTGTCATTTTGTGTGTTTTGGAACTAATTTGTGCAATATGTCTGGTCTCATATTCCTTGTATCTTCTTGAATCACTGTTTTTTTTGTGTGTATTTTTTTTAGAGAGCCGCACAAAGTTAAGGCTAGGGTTACAAAGTAATATGGACATAAAATAACACAAAGTGACACAAAATTACACACAAACTCAACTCAACTTTATTTATATAGCGCAAATTACAACAAAGTCATCTCAGAGTGTTTAACAAATTATAAAGTCCGTAGTAAGAAATAAAGAAAGAACCCAACAAGATCTACATGAACAAGCATTTAGCGACAGATGGGAAGAAATCTCCAGTGTAACCAGGTTCAGAGGTGGCAGCCATCCGCTTTGACTGGATGGGGTTAGTGAACAGAGGGGCAAACAGGATAAGATAGAAGGATAGACCATCTGAGTGTCCCAGACTAGTTGAGCCGTGAACTATTGATCATTTCATCTGAGTGTTCCAGACTAGTTGAGCCGTGAACCAATGATCAGGAACCGCCAGCTCCAGCTTCAAGACACCTGAAACAGAAAAGTGGGCGAGGAGAAGGCACAGACTGCAGGAAAAACATGATACACTATGATACACTCATTCCTAGTGGTTAGGTTAATATTAATATTAAACGTTGTGAGGCCTCCCACTTGCTCTGATGCTACCATTACAGACAATGTGTTGTCTTGTAATGGGCGCACGTAGTGATCACTACAAGATGGAGCTTGTCCGCTTGAATTATCGCAACTATACGGCATACCTTTTAGTGATTAAGTAGGTTTTGAATGTAATTGGCTCTCGCAATGAGGTGATGACCACTGGGTGTAATAGTCTGTGATTGTGACCAGAACAACGAGATCATGTCCATTTTAGGTTATTGCTATTTTATGATATACAATATGCCCTAGGAAAGAGGTAGGTTTTGAGTTTACTTTTAAAGGTGGAGAGAGTAGTAGCTTCTCGGAGACTGGAAGCTGCTTCCAAAGGTGAGGGGCCTGGTAGCTGAATGCTCTGCCTCCTGTTCTACTTCTAGATACTTTAGGAACTTCCGGGAGACCAGCAGACTGAGAGCGGAGTGATCTGCCCGGCACTAACAGGTCTCTAAGATACACAGGAGCTTGATCACGTAGAGCTTTGTATGCTAACCTGTTAGCATTCTAGCTGCAGCATTCTGAATTAACTGGAGACTTTTTAATGAGTTACTAGGACATCCTGACAGTAAAGAGTTACAATAATTTAATCTAGATGTAACAAATGCATGGATTAGCTTTTTAGCATCACTCTGGGCCAAGATATTCCTGATTTTAGAGATATTACGGAGGTGGAAGAAGGCTGTCCTTGTGATTTGTTTAATATGAGAATTAAAGGATAAGTCAGTATCAAAGATAACGCCTTTTTTAGTGTGATGCTGGGTGACAGAGTAATGCCATCCAGAGACACTATTTGCTCTGATAATTTATCTCTAAGGTGTTTGGGACCAAATATAATCACTTTGGTTTTATCCTGGTTAAGAAGGAGAAAGTTACGGCTCATCCAGGATGTGATGTATTTAAGACAAGCCTGGAGTTTTAATAACTGATGAGTTTCATCTGATTTCATTGAGAGATAAAGCTGTGTATCATCTGCATAGCAATGGAAATTTATATCATGTTCTCTGATAATGTTACCTAGTGGAAGCATATATAATATAAAGAGTATTGGTCCCAAAACTGAACCTTGTGGAACTCCATGATTAACTCTGGAATGCGCTGAGGATAGATTATTAACATGAACAAAGTGGGTTCTGTCTGATAGGTAGGATTTAAACCAAGCCAGTGCTGTTTCTTTAATCCCAAAAACACTTTCCAGTCTCTGCAGCAGTAGATGATGATCCACCGTATCGAAGGCTGCACTGAGATCTAAGAGAACCAGAACTGAGACCAACCTTCTGTCTGAGGCTAAGAGGAGATCATTGGTTACTGTTACTAAGGCAGTCTCTGTGCTGTGATTGGCTCTAAAGCCAGACTGAAAGCTCTCGTATAAATTGTTCCTATGTAGGTGATCACATAGTTGACCTGCAATTATTTTGGATATTGGTCTATAATTGGCCAAGTCATTTGGATCAAGGGTTGTTTTTTAAGGAGAGATTTGATTACAGTGATTTTAAAGGCCTGTGGTACATAACCTGTTACTAGAGATGTGTTAATCTAGTTCATCATATTAATGCTAATTAGTGGAAGAACATCTTTAAATAGTGAAGTTGGGATTGGATCTAAAAGACAGGTTGGTTTAGAAGCACTAACTAATGAGGTCAGTTCAGATAGACCAATTGGAGTGAAACTATGTAAATAAAAGCTGCATGTTGGGGATATTTCTGGAGCTGCTTTGTTTAATAAATCATTGAGCACTCCTGCAGGGGGGACATTAGCTTTGTTTCTAATTGTTAGAATTTTGTCAGTAAAGAAGTTGATGAAGTCATCACTGCTCAGGTTGACAGGAATAGAGGGTTCAACAGAGCTGTAGCTTTTGGTGAGCCTGTCTACAGTGTTGAATAAAAAACAAGGATCATTCTTGTTTTACTCTATTAAAGTTGAATAATAGGAAGTTCTAGCTTTGCAAAGAGCTTTTTTATAATCTGACAAACTCTTTCTCCAGGCAATATGAATTTCTACCATGTTTGAGGAGAGCCACTACAACATTTATAAAAGAACACATATGTAAAATAACACAAAATATTACAAAAACAAAATAACAAAAAACAACATAAAATGCAAATTTCCCCTTTGTGGGACAAATAAAGGATATCTAATCTCATCTCAAATAACACAAATTGACACAAATTAACACAAAATTACAAACAAAATTTAGAAACAAACACATACATTAAATAACACAAAAGTAACATGGACATAAAATAACACAAAATATTACAAAAACCAAATAACTCAGACATAAAATAACACAAAGTGACATGAAATTACAAGGTTTTTTGTTTTTTTCTGTACTTTTGTGTGTCTGTGCTTTAATTTTGTGTATTTATCAAGTTGTGTTGTATGATTTTTAGGGTTGTTTTATGTGTTTTTGTTGTTATTTTGTTGTAATTATGTGTATTTTGTTGTCATTTATTGTCTTTGTTGTTTTTTAGTGTATTTTTGTTGTCCTATTGTGCATTTTCTTTCATGTTGTGTGTTTTGGAACTATTTTGTGCCATATGTTGGGTTTTATATTCCTTGTATCTTCTTGAATCACAGTTATTTTTGTGTATTTGTTTTGAGGGCCAAACAAAATTAGAGCTAGGGCCACATGTGGCCCCCAGGCCACCAGCTGAAGTTGAAAAGTTGGAAATCCTGGATCTGTTCAGGCTTAAACAGTGAAATGAGAAAATAGTTATGGAAAAATACTTCAAGATAATTAAATAAATTGTAATTAAGGATTATAAATGATTAATGATCGTGGACCCCTACCCACCTTCTATTATTTCAGGCCAATCGTTGTACAACCTAAAAGTCTAACATTGGTACCAGACACAAGGCAGTAGTTGGTGTTTTTATGTATTTGTTTTATTAAAACATGAGTTTACACTCTGTAGAAACAAAAGATCAATGATAAAGAAAACATTTAAAGGAATCTTTCATGAGGATATTTACAGTTTCATAACTATGTGCCCAAAGACGCAGAAAAGGTTCACACATTAACATTCAAACCCAAACTGCATTGACTCTGTTTCACAACAAGTGGAAATTAATTCAGTATTTACTGTACTTTCCAGAATGTCAGTCACACTGTTGTATCGGTCGCTGACCACAACATTCAAGAATTCGTTGGAAAAAAATGAATTAGTTCAGTTTGCATTCACATGTGCCTCCCTCTTTTTTTTTCAACGAGGTCTGCTATTGGCTGAAGAAGGGGCCAATTAAATAACTAGCCAATAAAAGCATGTCTGGAGGCGGGCTCTGATTCCGGAACGACCCGCCCCATAAAATGCATATTGGTAAATCAGTATGTAAACAGGTGTTCACTAGATGGTGCTGCTTATGCTGCTTATGAATTCATAGATAAGTCGCTCCTGTTTACAAGTCACACCCTCAGTTTTAAAGTAAATATGTAGCGACTTATTGCCTGGAAAATACGTTACTTCTTCAAAACCCTTTGGCCTCGATGCAGAATTACTGCTGAGTCACTGTTATTTCACACGTGTTTTATTTGGCAATAATTATGTTCATACAATGCCTCAGTTATTATCAGTTATTATCTCAGGTATTATTTCTGGTATTTTGTCAGTTATTTTTAAGTTAGCTATGTTCTCATGTATTATCAGTTATTATCTTGTGTATTGTGTGTGTCGGCACGCATCTGCCACAGATGACAATGCGTGGCTTCTTCACCTTCATCTAAGGCTTCTGGTTCTTGCTTGAGGAGATCTTTAAACCTCAGCCTTGGTCTACCAGTATGACGGGTTCCTTCATGTAACAATCTCTGAAGGAAATTATGTGGGATGTGGTGTTTTGGCATTGGATTGACACGGCCGGCCCAGCGTAGCCGGACAAACTTGAATGTTGAAGAAAGATAAGCATAGCTGGTGATTTCAAAGACGTCATCTTCATTGGTCATTTTGCCAAGTATGAACTGTGGAATGCTGTTGTGGAAAGCACTCATCTTGGGCTCCTGGGCTCCATATGTGGCCCAGCTCTCAGCTCCATACAGGAGCCGGCATTATCTGTTATTATTTTGCGTATTATCTGAGTATTTATCTCATTATTGTTTCGGGTATTATGTCGGTCATTATCTCAGTTATTATCTCATTTATTACCTCAGGTATAATCTCGAGTATTGTCTCAGCTATGCTCTCAGTTATCTTAGTATTATCTCAGTTATTATCTTGGGTATTATCTTGAGTATTACCTCAGGTATAATCTCCGGTATTGTCTCAGCTATGCTCTCAGATATCGTTAGTATTATTTCAGTTATTATCTCCATACAGGAGCTGGTATTACCTCAGTTTTTACCTTGCGTAATAGCTGAGTAATTATCTCATTATTGTCTTGAGTATTATGTTCGGCATGTCCTCAGTTATTTTCTCAGTTATTATTAGGGATGTAACGATTCACTCAACTCCTGATACGATTCGATTCACGATACTGGGTTCACGATACGATTCTCTCACAATTTATTTTACAAAATGGGACTGTAAACAAATGATGACTGAAAAATATTCCTTTATTTTTTGGGGGGAAAAAATAGAAAATACTGTACTGTTCTCCTTTTAGTTTTCATTGTCAAAATAATTTCTTGATAAACTATTCAAAACAATGCAATTTAACTAAAAATAAATCTTGAATGAAATAAATAAAGGAATAATACAAATGAAGAAGAAGCCTAATAATTTAAATTCTGGTTCTATAGTAAACAATGCAAAACTGCATAATAGTTATTTTTCTTTTTAAAAGTGCAACTGAAAATGTATTTTGTGCCTTAACAATTGGAACTCATTGCACTGTATTTACGTCAGATATTTGTTTGGACCAGCAGAGGGCACTGGTAACCCAGTGGTCGGTTGGCATGCAGATATTCTTGCAGTGAAGAAGAGATGCTATGCGCTAGCAGACAGAGCTAATAGAAAAACGTGACTTTTACAGATATTCACGTAATATTACAGATATTCTTTTGGTGATAAAGGGGTAAGGAATCATTTATTAACATGTTTAAGAGTAGAAGGCGGCCAGAAAGAAAGTAGTAGCAGATTCCGCCCGCCGCCAACATTTCTGGACATGAGAAGGATAAATATATGTAGCGCCCTATGCTGTTTAAAAAAAGTACTGCGATTCAATTTTTACAGAATCAATGTGAACGTGATACTTATGAATCGATATTTAACTGCCTTACGATTAATCGTTACATCCCTCGTTATTTTCTCAGTTGTTATCTTTGATATTATCTCAGTTATTATCTTGGGAATTGTCTCAGCTATGCTCTCGGTTTTCTTGGGTATTATCTCAGTTATTATCTTGTGAAATGTCAGTAAATTTGTTCTCTTGCGTTGGTCGTGGTACGTGTTAAATTCCGCCCCAGCTTCGTCTCTCAGGTGGTGCTGTGAAGGTTTCCTCCGTTAAAGCGCGGCTGAATGGCGATGGCGGCTGCAGACACCGTTTTTCTTTTCCTCCTGGACGAGCGACAGCAAACCAAGTAGAAGATCTCGGCCACGTTGAGGAAGAGCGAGATGCAGGACACGGCCACCATGAAGATGATGAAGATGGTTTTCTCCGTGGGTCGAGACATGTAGCACTCCACGGTGAAGGGACACGGCGCTCTGGAGCACTTCACTAGTGGCACCATGATGAAGCCGTAGAGGTAGTACTGGCCCACAATGAAGGCCACCTCCAGGACAATCCTGAAGCAGATGGAGGCCATGTAGTTGCCTAGCAGGTTGCCTTTGATCTGCACGTGGCCTTTGTTGTCAGTGTACTTTGGTTCCTTGCGGTTTGGACTGGTGAGTTCCCTCAGCTTGTTCTCTTTGTGGATGACATGGATGACGTGGCCGAGGTAGATGAGGGTCGGCGTGGAGACGAAGATGATCTGGAGGACCCAGAATCTGATGTGTGAGATGGGGAAGGCGTAGTCGTAGCAGACGTTTTTGCAACCGGGTTGTTTGGTGTTACAGATCATGTTGGACTGTTCGTCGCCCCAAACCTGAAGGAGGGAGGAGAGAACGAGTAGTTAGTCAGAACCATCAGAGTTAGGGGTGGAAGAAAAAAACAATTCGGCAATATATCGTGATATTTCACTGCGCGGTTATCGTATTGATCCAGAAAATTTTCAAATTGATTGTTTCAATCATGTTTTTTAATGAGTGATTGTGTGCATTTTGTGAGTATTTTTCTGTTATTCCATTAGGGTTAAGGGTGTAGAAAGCATTTTGTATACTTTTGTTGTCACATTGTGTTTTTGGGGTTATTTTTGTCTATTTTGTATAATACTATTTCATTATGGGTATTTTTGTTGGCATTATGTGCTTTATGTGGATTTTCTTTTGAGGTAATTTTGTGTGTTTTTTGCTCTCATTGTGTGTATTTCCTCTCTTGTTTTGGGTATTTTTCTGTAGTTTTGTGTTTTTTAGTAGTCATTTTGCATAATTTTATTGTGGCTTTGTATATTTTTCTGTTATTTTATCTGGGTTAGGGTGTAAGAAAAAATCGATTTGGTGATATATTGTGATATTTCACCGTGCGATTAATCATGTTTTTTAACAAGTCCATTGTGTGTATTTTGAGTAATTTTTATATCGTATTGTTTAGTAGTGTGAGACAATGTATCGTGACATGCAAATCGTGAATCGCATCATATCGTCAGATTCATGGCGGAAAGTGCTCAAACACACACCTTTTCTGCTCCGGCACCAAGAACCATAATCCTGAAGATGAACAGAACGCTGAGCCAGACTTTCCCCACCACGGTGGAGTGAGACTGGACCTTATTCAGCAGAGACGACAGGAAGCTCCACTCACCCATGGCTGCTGGAAGGAAACACACAATACACACATTCAGTACACACTAAAGTAACAAAAAATAATACACAAACGACAGACATTAAATCACACAAAAGAAAAACAGAACAAAATAATTCAAGAACCAAATACCAAGCTGCATTTAAAACAATTTTATTAAATATTTAATATAAGGTATCATTGCAGTCCAAACAAATTTGACGTTGCACACCCTTGAACCAAGCAGCAGCCATGTTGAAAGTCTCAGGTCAGTCTGATCCTGATTCGCAGAGATGTTTGAGGAACACACAGACAGACAGACAGATTCCTTGCTTTACAGATAGATAGATGAATAAATCTAAATGTAAATGTACCCGTAGGGGTACACGAGAGGTACTTCAGAGAGAAAGAAAGAGGAAAATTAACAAATGAAAGCATTAAAAGAAGGAGATTACACAAATACAATACACAATATAAGAGAAAAATATACTGAATAATAAAAAGAACAGACAACAAAGAAATACACAAAATAACACCAAAAAAAGACACACACACACACACACACACACACACACTAAGAGAGAAAAATCGCCAGCAACACACAAAACAACAGACACACACACAGAGAATAATTTAAATAATACCAACAACACACAAAAATGACAACAAAATACACAAAATGAGAGAAAAATATACTGAATAATAAAAAAGAACAGACAGCAACAAAAAACCCCAAATGACACAAAAACACACACAATCATGATAGAAATGTTCTTGGTTAGAACATACAAAAATCAGCCTTGGTTCCACATCAGGAGGGAGAAACTTTAGAAATAAATCTATTCAGGAGGCACTAAATACTGTTTCATTCACTTATTTACTAAATGACATTCTTTAAAATGTGTGTTTTCACTCATTCATTCCATCGTTATGATTTATAGTTGATTTTTCACAGAATTCTGAGCAAAATGTTGGAGTCGGACAAAAGGGGGTTCATGAGTTCAGAAATGAGAGAAAAAGGTACTCGAGCCAAAAACGTTTGCAAACCATTGGAATAAAGGAATGAATATAATTTAAAAAAAGACTCTTATCTCATTCTGTAAAGTTTATTAATGCACTTTTACTGAAAACACTTCATTACATTCAAGAACTGTCTACAGTGCATCAAGAACTGCAGCTAAACATTAGATTTTGGTTCTAAAAACTCACCCAAACCGAGTTGCTGTAAGTTGCTGTAGTTGCTGTAAGTTGCTGTAGATGTATAATTCCCAGGTTCAGTTTATCTTTGGATTAAAGCGTTCCTCTGAGAGCAGATCAGACTCAGACGACGACGGTCCATCAGTCTGTAACTCTGAACTTTGGATGAGAGCAAAGGGCGAAACATGCCCCAGTGAGGGCTGTCACGTTGACATGACGGAGAAAAAAGGAAAAGAAATCTGAAGTTGGCAATTTTGGTCCTGAGAGATTGTCAGGGTTAATAATTAATGAGTCATATCAATAGGATTTTATGTTCCTGACAAATTCAGTTATTGATCAACAAAGCAATGAAACAGTAACAGAATGAGACTAAAGGGCAGGAAACTAAAAGCACTTTACCCAGTACGAGTATACGAGTACTACTACTACCATGTGAGTACTCTGGGTACTCACCAAGTACCGTTACACACCGTGGGGGGGGGGGGGGGGGGGTATCCCAGAGGTGCACTCTGACAAAAATGGATGATTTTTTTTTACTTACATTTTAATGAACTGTATTGTATTTGTATTACAAATTTAAAATTGATAATAAATATATGTGTAAAGTCCTTTCTTGTTTCTTTTTCTTTCTTTCTTACACATTCTTTCTTTCTTTCTTTTGTCACACATTCTTTCTTTCTTGCACACTTTTTTCTTTCTTACACATATTCTTTCTTTCTTTTACTCTTCTTTTTTTCTTTCTTTTTTCTTACACACTTTCTTTCTTCCTTTCTTTTTTCTTTCTTTCCTAATAACTTGCTATCTTTTTTCTCTTACACACTTTCTTTCTTTCTTTTACACATTCTTTTTTCTTACACGCTTTTTTCTTTCTTTCTTACAAATTTGCTTTCTTTCTTTCTTTCTTTTACACATTCTTTCTTTCATACACACTTTTTCTATTTTTCTTTGGGGGCTGTCAGAGGTGTGCTGTGTTCACTGGACGAGCACGGCTCCTTGGTGCTACATTTTTAAATCAATTTGTGAGTTTATAAGTGCGTTGTGTATCTGTGTAAATCATGTATTATGTAACACGTTTCATAATTAAAGTTGTTGTAAAATCTTTCATTATTTTCTGACTTACAAACTTTCTTTTTTTCTGTTTTACACAGTTTTCTTTCTTTTTTCTTTATCTTTTCACACATTCTTTCTTTTTATCTTTCTTTCTTTATCTTTCACACATTCTTTTTCTTTCTGAAACATTTTCTTTTTTCTTTCAGAATCCTGTTTTCTCTTCTGTCACTGTTTCTCTACAGTGGCCGTTATCACCTGAACTTTATTACAAATGCTCTGTGGAAAGAGTAACAAACACACCTCAATAAGAAATCATTGTCTGCATAACAAAGGTGACACAAAATACACACAACATTACAACAAACACTCATAGAATGGCAAGAAAAACACTCAAATTACTCCAAAAATACAGAAAATAACAATAAAAATACACAAGATAACAACAAGGAAGAACTAAACAGCAACACAACTACAGAAGATTACACAAAAAATAACAGAAATAATCAAAACAACAGAAAAATACATGAAATACTAACAGGATTACTCAGACGATACAAATACAGTGGGGCAAAAAAGTATTTAGTCACCAATTGTGTAAGTTTTCCCACTTAAAAAGATGAGAGGCCTGTAATTTTCATCATAGGTAAACCTCAACTATGAGAGACAATATGAGAAAAAAATCCAGAAAATCACATTGTAGAATCTTTAATGAATTTATTTGCAAATTATGATGTAAAATAAGTATTTGGTCAATAACAAAAGTTCATCTCAATACTTTGTAATGTACCCTTTGTTGGCAATGACAGAGGTCAAATGTTTTCTGTAAGTCTTCATAATGTTTTCACACACTGTTGCTGGTATGTTGGTCCATTCCTCCATGCAGATCTCCTCTAGAGCAGTGATGTTTTGGGGCTGTTGCTATGCAACACGGACTTTCAACTTCCATTTTCTATGGGGTTGAGATCTGGAGACTGGCTAGGCCACTCCAGGACCTTGAAATACTTCTTGAAAAGCCACTCCTTCGTTGCCCGGGCGATGTGTTTGGGATCATTGTCGTGCTGAAAAACCCAGCCACGTTTCATCTTCACTTGCTGATGGAAGGAAGTTTTCACTCAAAATCTCACAATACATGTCCCCATTCATTCTTTCCTGTACACGGATCAGTCGCCCTGGTCCCTTTGCAGAGAGAAAGCCCCAAAGCATGATGTTACCACCCCCATGCTTTACTGTAAGTATGGTGTTCTTTCTCCTCCAAACACAACGAGTTGAGTTTTTACCAAAAAGTTCTATTTTGGTTTCATCTGACCATATGACATTCACCCAATCCTCTTCTGGATCATCTAAATGCTCTCTAGCAAACTTCAGACGGGCCTGGACATGTAGTGGTTTAATCAGGGGGACACGTCTGGTACTGCAGGATTTAAGTCCCTGGTGGCGTAGTGTGTTACTGATGGTAGTCTTTGTTACTTTGGTCCCAGCTCTCTGCAGGTCATTCACTAGGTCCCCCCGTGTGGTTCTGGGATTTTTGCTCACCGTTCTTGTGATCATTTTGACCCCACGGGGTGAGATCTTGCGTGGAGCCCCAGATGGAGGGAGATTATCAGTGTCTTGTATGTCTTCCATTTTCTGATAATTGCTCCCACAGTTGATTTCTTCACACCAAGCTGTTTACCTATAGCAGATTCAGTCTACCCAGCCTGGTGCAGGTCTACTATTTAGTTTCTGGTGTCCTTTGACAGCTCTTTGGTCTTGGCCATAGTAGAGTTTGGAGTCTGACTGTTTGAGGTTGTGGACAGGTGTGTTTTATACTGATAACCAGTTCAAACAGGTTCCATTAATACAGGTAACGAGTGGAGGAGGAGCCTCTTAAAGAAGAAGTTACAGGTTTGTGAGAGACACAAATCTTGTTTGTTTGTAGGTGACCAAATATTTATTTTACCGAGGGATTCAATTAATTAATTAATTAATTAATTAATTAATTAATTAAAAATCCTACATCAGGATTTTTTTCCTCATTTTGTCTCTCATAGTTGAGGTTTATCTATGATGAAAATTACAGGCCTCTCTCATCTTTTTAAGTGGCAGTACTTGTACTATTGGTGGCTGACTGAATACTTTTTTTGCTCCACTGTACATAAAAGAACCACAAAGATATACAAAAATACTCAAAATGACTCAAAAAAGCACAAGATTTAATCATTTGTGATAATTACTCTGATAACAAAAATGCATTTGACAGCAAAACATAAAATTACCACAAATATTCATGTAAATCCACAAAATAAATAAATACACAAAACAACAACAAAATCACACAAAAATCTTGCTAAAATAAATAAATAATGATCTGTTCAAGCTTAACTTAAGTGTGTACAATAATAATAATAATAATGTGTGTATAATAAAATGTGTAAGGTTGTTATTTTTAGGGTTAATATAAATTTCAGATTCAAATCTAACAAATAAACATTAGTAGAGTTTTCATGGGTTGTTTTAAGGTTTCAGATGAAATGAAATATTAATAATTCATGAACAAATGAACAGAAACAGGTTTCCTTACACTTTGAATCATTTATTAAAAACCACAGAGCATGAAAAAACTTTTCACTTATTTAACATCATCACCATCACGGAAACCCCGCCCACTCCCACTTTACACTGCATAAATACATGTTTTCACTATTGCACAGGTGTTGCCAGATTTGGTGCTTTTTTATTTTTGAGCATGAAACTGATTTATTTCATTTAAAAACGTCATGTTTGGGTAAACCGATGTTGTAATAACACGTTAATGACCATAAAACTGTGGATTTGTGGCCTTACAAAGATTGCTTGGGAAATCTTCAGCTGTATCTGGCAACTGTGACACTGACAGTGCTGTGAACCTGCAAAATTATCAGTAAAACAACATTACATCAGTGAATAATCAGATTTCTCTTCAAAAGGAGAAGGTGAAATAATCTGCACAGCTTTAGGACAAAATGTAATAACAAGCATTTCTTTTTTTTTATTTGTGCATTTTCTTTAACAGTCGTCAGTCGGGAAATCGTTTACTGGCCACGGTTACATAACGTTTGTTTTTTTATTTCGGAATTAGTTTTTCCGAATTTAATCATTAGGAATTAAAGTGTTCTGCTTCGTGTTTACATGGAAATAGTAATTCCAGAATTGAGGTTTACATGGAAAACAGGTTTATTCGGCTTTATTGAATTCCGCTTTAGGTCTGGGGGTTGGGAAGGCTCTGATTGGACATGACGTGTCGCATCTATCGGGAAAAATAAACAACAAACCTTTTATTGTCGGCTGTAACACCAAGACCACATATGAGAAATACGGTTTCAGTTTGGACAGCGGAGCAGACGGGAGATAGGAGCTAATCACTGGTAAAACTCTGGAAAACAATCACCAGGAATAAATAGTTGCTCCCTAGTGAAGATAGTAGCTCTAACAACATGTTACACGATAAAGGCAGTGGCTAGCCATACGGTTGCCATATCAATATACCGACATCCTATCCGTACGTAGCGCCCCAATTTGGTCAGTTTAGGTCACGTGATTAAGACTAAACCTTACCCTAAACTTAAAAATTGTTGCGAAATTGGGTAATAATCTAACCCTAACACTAACCCTAAACCTAACCCTAAGACGCTGCGTACGTGTACTTCGGTCGGTAACCGTACCAATAGCACCGGGGGTTGTCTGTACGGCAACCATACAAATAGACACTTTCAATGATAAATTTGATGATATTACAGTCTGTAAGTGCAGTACGGGGCCGCATTTACTCCGCCTCCGGGTCCTAGTGAAGCCTGTTCCGTTTACTGATGTTTGTGTGTGTTTAATGTGTCCATGTGAAAGTCTGCATGTTTATGCTTCCGTCCATCCATGTTTTTCATTATATCCATGTATTCTAAAGCTCTTAATAAATAAATAGTCTCGGCTGGAGTCCAGGCGGCCATCCTGAAATATGTCGTCATCGCGGTAAATCGCTCCTGCGCAGAACGACCAGAATTAACTTAAAGTGAAATTAAGCAAGTTAAGTGTTTACAAAAAAGATAAATGATCTAATTCGGAATTAAAACTGGAATAAACCAGCCACCCAACTAGGATTTAAGTTTAACTCAGAGTGTTTACGTGTTCAGTTTAAAGAGAAATGAACATTTATTCTGAATTAAAGAGTTATTAAAGCTCCCATGTAAACGTGGCCACTACTGTATCTGGCAACGTGGACAGTGCTTTATATCATTTCATACACATCAGGCTTTTCTTTACAATAACATTCAGGCTCAGTCTGGACAGCATCTCGATGTAGAGTTGATGTTTGCTCAGGAGCGGCAGGTTGGGGGTGGAGTCTGAAAAACAAAAGGAATATAAAATATGAAGAACTAAAATCCATAATTTAGACCAAAAACGGCCGTGTCTGTAGCGGAGAATCTTGGTCATAGTTTCACATCCAACGGTAAGAAATCATCAAAACAAAGTAGATAAAACACATTTATCATTATAACACATTTATCACCAGTCACACAATACACCAACATATGTTGTTGTTGATCATGTTGTTGTCATTGTAATAGTTGATTATGTGTTTTTGTTGTCAATAATTTATGTTTTGTTTACGTAAATTTTATTTGATGTTATTTTTTTTGGCGTTATTTTTGCTGACTTTGTTTTGTTGATGTTGTAAATGTTGTTTATGTTATTGATGTTGACGTTATTTTTGTTGATGCTATTTTTGTTGACGTTATTGTTGTAAATGTTTTGATTGTAGATGTTTTAATTTGTAGGTTTTTCCAGTTAAACAATATTTTTCTTATGAAAACAATTTGATTAAAAAAAGTTTCAATTCCAAGAAAGAAAATGGCTCCAACTGTAAAAATAAATGCTTTTTATCTAATAAATCTCTAAAAAGTTAAAAAGGTGAAGCACAAGATTATCTTTGCATGGACATTTTTAAATCCCAAATTAACTGTACAAAATGACAGAAAAAAAGACAAGAAAGACAGAGGATACTACAAAAACACTCATAGCTACTACAAAAATTAACAAAATGACAACAGTACTACACAAAATTAGTCCAAATAACACAAAACAACAACAAAATTGCACAAAATGACTCAAAAAATTAAAGAAAATAATGACAAAAGTACACAAAAAGACAGGACAAACAAAAAAATGAGTCAGCAAACCCACAGTACTAAAAAACAAGCAAAACAACAACATGAATACACAAAAACTACTCCAAAAAACACAAAATGACAGCACGAATACATTATATGACTCCAAAAAAACATACATTTTACAGGAAAAATACACAAAATGACAAAAGAAATGCACAAAATGTCACATAACTAGCAAGACAACAACAAACATACACAGAATGAGAGAAAAACACAATTACTATAAAACTCTTTGTAGTTTCCTGTGTTAATGCTCAGATAGGTCATTATTCTAAATGCTGACATGAATGTTTATTAGGGGTGTGACGAGATCTCGCGATATTTAACCCAACGAGATTTCACTTTTTTTTTTTTTAGCTATCCAAACTTCTATTTGTGACCTGTGGGGGCAGTAATGTGCCTTTGCTACGTCTAGCAGAAGAAGAAGAGGAGGAGTAAATTTTAGTTCTAGTTTCAATTTGTGGAGTAAGTAGTTTATTAAAAGCTCATGCTTACATCATGCATGTAAAGAGTTATAATAAAACATTTCAATGTGCAACTTGGTTAAATAAAAGTCTGTTGGTCCAGTCATAGATTTTGTCGTTGTAGTTTTCTTAAAATCTCGTCTCGTCTCCTTCTTGTGAACCCAATATCGTGTCTTGTCTCGTCTCGTGAGCTGAGTGTATCGTCACACCCCTAATGTTTATAATGTGGCCCTTCAATCAAACAAATACATTTTTGTGGCCCACGCTGTGATAGAAGTTGCCCATCTTTGCTCTAAACTCTAGATGTTGTATTTGGGATCATGCTGGTAGGGTTGTCCCTGATGTCGGGACTTCTCAGTTACGTTCGTACGGAATGTAAATGTTTGTAAACGTGAGTGAGGCTCACCGCGTCATTGAGCTGCTTCGTATGGATCCATGCTGGGGGGTTCAGTGTTCCCCCAGCAGCTTCTTCTCCTCCTTGGCTCCATCCAGACTTCCTCCAATGCTGCTCTCCAGCTCCAGGTTCAGCCTGTTCTGCCTCAGGGCATCCTCCGTGGTCGGCCACCGGGGCCGAGAGAGCCCGGCTGGGTTCTCCGCCGAGGTGATCTTGTGCGTGTGACGCCTGGATCCACAGCGGACTCTGGTGCAGAGGAGGTACAACATCTCAATGACGTTGAGGAGCAGCGAGACGCAGGCCACCACCAGCATGAAGATGATGAATATGGTCTTCTCTGTGGGCCGGGACATGTAGCACTCCACGGTGAAGGGACAGGGTTTCTTGGAGCAGGGAAACATGGGAACCATGACAAAGCCGTACAGGTAGTACTGGCCGACGATGAAGGCCGCTTCGATGATGATCTTGGCCACCAGTTGGGTCAGGTAGCTCCCAAGAAGGTTCCCCCTGATCTTCACCTTCCCCTTCTCGTCTGTGTATTTTGGCACTTTGATTATCCGACTTCCTCCAGGGCTCGAGATCTTCTCCCTCAGCTTTTTTTCTTTGTGGATGATGTGCATGGCGTGGCCGAGGTAGATCAGCGTCGGCGTGGCCACGAACAGGATCTGGAGAACCCAGAAGCGGATGTGCGATATGGGGAAGGTCCAATCGTAGCAGACGTTCTCGCAACCGGGCTGCTGCGTGTTGCAGAGGAAACCTGACTGCTCGTCGCCCCAAACGCTCTCAGCACCGGCCCCCAGAACCATGATCCGAAACAGGAAGAGCACGCTCATCCAGATCTTCCCGATCACTGTGGAGTGAGACTGGACCTTCTCCAGCAGGGTTGACAGGAAGCCCAGGTCTCCCATCTTTATGCTGTTGTTCGGTTAATGATCTGGAAAGGAGAACAAATGAAGGAACCATAGATTAACTTTTCAAGTCATAAAAAAAGAACTCATATGTAGAACAAAAGACTAAAAAATACAGTTGCTTGATTGGGTAAAAGTTTCTTCTTTTTCTGCCAATTAAAAACCATTAAATATGATTTAAACTTTACTTTGAGCAAACATTGAAATACTGACATTGAACCTTTCACTGTGGGAACACAATATATCACCAAAACAATGAAGTCATCACTCCATGAAGAGTTTTAAAGGTAATTATAATAATCCGTGGTTAGGACTTAAACTTAGAGTTTCCATGGCTTCCTAAAGTCTCTGTTCATCATTGTAAATAAATAAATACATAATCCTTTAAACATAATTCACATTCTAAGCAAAAGCTTTGCAGATGGACACATTTTCCTCTTAACATTGTCCCACAGATAGTGACCAGATACCAGCATAAGAATTTAATAAAACCAATAAAGTCATGCCTGGATTAGAGATCTGAAAAATAAATAAAGAAAATCTGCATAAATCAGCATCGGAAACAGATCAGATCATATCCTCATTACAAGACTTATTTACTTTTGACAAATCAAACTAAAAATGGTGAGTTTTGATGATTATTTAGGGATTTAAATCAATTATTGACACCAATAATCTGTTATAGGATGTGATGAACCATCGGGTTCAGGAAAATACAGACAAAAGGTTCAAAGTAGATGAAAATCACCAAAAAAGGCTTAACTTTAACTAAAAATGTGGTTTCCAGTTCAACCATGTGTTATTTGCTCATAACTCAACTTTTAAGAACATCTCTACTGATTTTCTCAGAAACTGCGAAGGGAGAGACTTTGGAAATATTATAAAGACTTAAATTCACTGAAAAATCCACTTTTTGTTTTTGTTGAGAACAGAGAGTTTTTCCTCTTACCTGCGGACCAGGTCCTGGAGGACTGCGTGTGCTGGGGTGGAATCACTAACTGCTGGTGGACCTTGGAGCTGTCCATGGACCCATCAAGGATCATATTGCACAACACACATCTGTCCGGCTGTAATGTCACGTTGTACCCGTCACCACAACACAAGTCGGAGGCAGACGAGCGCACTCAGAGCGCGTCTAATAATTGACAGGTGGTTTAAAGATAAGGGTAATGATTGAAACCAAGGATGATTTAGCATCAATTTAATGAATCAGTGAGTTTCTATTTATTAACATATCATTTCTCAGACCATTCCAAGATTATAATCAAATAACAAGAAACAAAACAGAGAGTTATGAGAAAAAAACCAAATGTCTAATACCGAGGTTCTCAACATGTGGGTCGGGAGCCTCGAGTGGGTCGCAAGCCTGTTTAAATAAACAATTTTTAGTCCTTCAACCGGATAAAGTCACTGTTTTTGTCATTTCGTGTTAATTTTGCCGTTTCATGTGTATTTGGATGTATTTTGTGTGTTTTTAGACTTATCTTGTGTATTTCTGTTGGCAGTCTGTTTTTTTTCCATTATTTTGAGTATTTTCTACCATTTTTTTTTTGGATTGTTTTAGATGTTATTTTGTGTTTATTTTTGTCTTTTTCTGGGTTTTCTGATCCATTTTGTGTATATTTAGTTGCCGTTTACAGTGTTTTTGTTGTCGTTTCCTGTGTTTTTAGACTTATCCCATGTGTTTCTGTTGTCACTGTGTTTTTGTTATCATTTTGTGTATGTTTGCAATTGTTTTTTAAGTATTTTTTTGTTTATTTTGTGTGTTTTAGGATCCATTTTGTGTATATTTTGTTGCTGTTTACAGTGTTTTGTTTTCATTTTGTGTGTTTTTAAACTAATCTTGTGTATATTTTGTTGTCACTGCGTTTTTTAAAGTAGTTTTGTGTTCATATTGTGTGCTTTAAGATCCTTTTTGTTGATTTTTTGTTGCAGCTTACAGTGTTTTGTTGTCATTTTGTGTGTTTTTGGTTTTTTGTGTTTCTCATTTTGTATACTTTTGCTGTTGTTTTATGTATTTTGAAATTGATTTTGTGTATTCTTTGTTGCTGTTTATAGTGTTTTTTTGTGTGGTTGTAGGTGTTTTTAGATTTTGACTCATTATTTTATTGCTGATTTTCCATGTCTGGAGAAGAATCTGAGGTCATTTCCTGGTTTGGGTCGCTGTTGTTTATTTGAATGGATACACAACAAAACATGAATTTATGAACTTTTAGAAGAAACAAAGACTTGGTTCAAGATTTTAATACGAGGTGTGTTTGTTTAGAACGGCGGTGTTAGAGGTCACCGAAGGTCACTTTAATGCATGTGAACCAGTCATGTTTACAGAAGCTGGTAGTGCTACACACACTCACACACACACACACACACACACACACACATACACACACAAAGGCACACGCATATCAATAATAGCTTTTTATTTGGTAACTACGACCATTTTACCTTCTTAACTTGTATTTATGACTTGAAATTATATAATAGATTTTTTTTTGCTGGGCTGCCGAACTCAAAACACCACTTACGTTGTTGTTGTTGTTGTTGTTGTTGTTGTTGTTGTTGTGTACACTAGTTAAAATCACTACTCCTCTGTTATTCGTGAACGGATCGCGCTGAAATTTGGTAGCTATAATCTATGTATGTGTACGCATCGACCCTCTAAGCCCGAAGTCGATTTCTCATTTATTTGCGGGTCAAATATTATGACCAATATATAAATGGGGCCCATTACTACAGCTCCATCATCCAGTCCATCCTCTGCTCCTCCATCACCATCTGGTACGCTGCAGCTACGGCCAAGGACAAGGCCAGACTGCAGCGTATCATCCACTCTGCAGAGAAGGTCATCGGCTGCAATCTGCCCTCCCTCCAGGACCTGTACGCCTCCAGGATTTTGAGGCGTGCAGGAAAGATTGTGGCCGACCCCTCCCACCCCGGTCATAAACTGTTTCAATCTCTCCCTTCTGGTAGGAGGTTTCGGTCCATCAGGACCAGAACCTCCAGACACAAAAACAGCTTCTTTCCCTCTGCCACCATCCACATGAACACACCCCAAGTCACCCACTGAACCCCCCCCCCCCCCCCCCCACCCGATCACCACCTCCACCAGCTTGATACCTGCTGCACTGTATATATATATATTTATATTTATATTTATCCTATTTATCCTTTATTCTCTATCTATCCTTTATTTATCCCTCATCCTTTATATTTATCATTATTATTATTATTATTGTTGCTGGGTTGTGCTTTGTTGTTCTGTTTTTATTTCTTTTATTTCTTTTTGTTGCTTGTTTTGTGCACCAACCACCAAGTCAAATTCCTTGTACTGTCCTCAAAACTGTACATGGCAAATAAAACATTTCTGATTCTGATTCTGATTACCCCGTACGTGTCACGGGAGTGCCAAGGGGTCCCCAGGGGCCCCATTTTTTAAATGACTACTCCTCCGTTAGTTCTCCTTAGATCGGAATGCAGTTTGTTATGAATAATTTATGAAAAAATATGATGAGACGCTCGGAGCCCTTTTTTTTAAAATGGGGCCCGGGAGCCCACCCCCCATTTCTGATAACTTCCAAATTCATGGGAACATAGTCTTGTGATATATCGTTTCAAAGGTAATTCAACGAAGATTATGATTATGACTCACACAATTTGATTAGGGGCCCGAGGGGCCCACCCCCCTTTTTTTTGGCAATTTCAATAAAGTTGTTTTCTCATTTATTTGTGAGTGAGTTTTTAGTTGGTGGTACCAAATCATTGACACATACCATTATATGAATGGGGCCCATGACTCCGTATGTATCACGGTGGTGCCAGGGGGCATTAGGAATTAAATGTTTACAAGGTCAGTTTAAAGAGGAATTAACGTTTTTTCTGAATTAAAGAGGAATTAAAGCTCCCATGTAAACCATGAAAAAGCTACTTAACCTCTCACTTTTCTATAGCAAGACATAGTTCCTACGGGCACTGCACTAGTTATGAAAAATTGACTTTATAATGGTTTTGCTACAGTGATATACATTCCTTTAGCCTCAATGAGAGGGCCCAAGTTAAACAAGTTCTGTTTCCTCCCTTCCTTGTTATTCCAGCTCCAGTTGGATTTTTCCCCCAATATTACGTCATCCTCCTGACAACCCTGGCTCCTCCTACCCTCTAAGAATGTGGGCTCCTCCCTCTCAAACTACCTCACAGGTAAAACAAACATGGCGAAGGCAGGTTGATATCACAGTTAATATCTTTATGTTCAGTATAAAGATAATCCATAGTGCAGCGTGAGCACTCAATGGACTATCGTCCTAAATGGACTTTTCATGTGGTCAGAAGAGGTGGAGAGGAGAAGAAAGTGACTGTTAATGATTTACTGCTGCTGTGATAAACACACAGCCTTAAGCGCCGTTTGTCAGACTCACAATCACAATAGCTGCTTATATAGGCATGTGTTTTACTGTATTGTGCAGTTTTTGGGCTGAAAACAATAACAAGAATATGTCGACAGCAAAAGACAATAGCTATGGTAATAAAGCTGTGGTGTGGAGTCTGCGTTTACAGACACGCCCACTCATGCATATCCATGAAGGCCCCATAACAGCCTGTTTTTAGGAGCCTCATGAAAGTGACTTTTCAGAGGCTAAAACTCTGGAAAACAGGCAAGTTTGGGAAAATAAACCTCAAATACTACTGTATGTTGTTGGGGTTCTTAGAACTAATAAAGGTGGGTGACGAATAGCATAATAATGGACCTTCATGATTTAATTGTGTTTAATTAATTATCAATTACACAATTACAATTCTAATTGACCCCAACCCTGACTCTGGACTACAGCTGTTCAGATGTGGACCTCTCCGATGTTGTTCTCCGTTGAAATGCTCCTGATGACCTCTCCGTTCAGACCCAGCTTACGTCCCTGCCGCTCCATCTCCATGTTGACAAAGTTCTGGATGGTGTCGCTCTGGTTCCTAAAGACCTCCCTGTCGGACAGTGGAGGGGTGACGGGGGTCACCGTGTAGTCCTGCCTCCTGGCCATGCACTCCTTCACCGCCTTCACAAACAGGTAGAAGAGCTCTCCCAGGCTGAGGATCAGAGACACCACGGCCGCCACCAGCATGAACCAGATGATGATTGTCTTCTCAGTGGGCCGTGACAGGAAGCAGTCCACCTTGTGGGGGCAGGGGGGGATGCTGCACACGTAGCTGGCCTGCAGGGTGAAGCCGTACAGGTAGTACTGGCCACCGATGAACAGCACCTCCAGGATGATCTTGGCCACCAGGTGGAGGACATAGCTACGCAGCAGGCGGCCACGGATGCTGATTTTCCCGCTGCTTTTGGTGTATTTGGGGACTTTGGAGGCTCGTCTGAGGAAGACATCCAGCTCCGCCTGTTTCTTCATCTTCTCCTTCAGCTGCAACAAAGACACAAAGCTGACTTAGTCTGATTTTATCTACAACTCAAAAACACCAGGGTTGGAGTCATTTACATTTTTTCAAGTACAATAAGCTTCTTCACACTCTCGGAAATCTCGCTCTCGTTCAGTTCTTGCGCATGAGGTCAAAGGTCAAGAGAGATAAACTCACCATGGCTGATGGTGCAGGCAGCGAGCCTGACAGAGATTTAGATTATTTTTCCTTGCTCGGATATGTGCATCATTACCGGCTAGAGTTCGAATACCGTCGGCTGGAGAACCTGATTCTCTGTGTTTTTGTCCACCAGGGGTCACCTGTGTGGAAGCAAGAGACTGCCCTAGCATCCATACTGCAGCTGAGCTGCTCCCATCGGTTTTTAAAAGTGCTCGGATCGGCCGAAAGTGGCATCAGTGTAAATCCCTTGTTCTTCCTCGAATCCGAATATGTGTAATATAAATAATATAAACACTATTAAAACACTAAAGATCTCTGGATAAAATTACAAACACCGTTATGTTGGAAATATCAACAGAGTGAAGGAGCTTGTTGATGTTTATATTGGGCTTTACACTGATCTGATCGGCTATATTGGATCAGCTCATATTTTACATTTTATGTAATTAATGTGAACGGCCGTAATGTCTTAATTCGCCGTTCGGTTCAATGACATCATTGTCGTGATGATACTTTGTGTAGATGCTCACATTGTTTCATCATCTCATTTACACCAAAGAGTTGTTTGCTGTACGTGACACGGCTTTATTTCACTCACACAAAGGTGAAAACCTATGAGTGAACAGTGAGAATGTCTCTGGTTGGAGCAAAACTGCTGAGCGCTGGACTTCTTCCTCAGTCTACTGGCTGTTAGTGTGTGTGTGTGTGTGTGTCTGTGTGTGCGCTCCACCCCCGCTGTGCACCTGTGAATATGGACTATAAGCGATGCCTCAGTCGGTAAATGTGTATTTGCTCCTAATGGTAATGCTAATGCTAATGGAGGCTTGACATAAATCCAGTGTGGTCTGCCTCCACAGCTTCATCTCCAACTCTCTTGTAGTTGTTTCACAGCAGTCATTGAATATGACGTGAGACTCTGGTTTAATTCAGCAGCTGCAACGTTTTTTTTGCCAATCACTAAAAACGGCTACAGCTCATAATCGATCTGCTCTGGTCACACACGCTCTCTCACTCCGCACATTGGTTGAGCGACGAGGGCATTCATTCACAGTTAAAGGGCCACACACACACACACACACACACACTGACAACAAATGTTATGGAAACTCTTCCACTCCCTCACAAGGCTGCGCTTATGTCCAGAAACGTGGAACCATTTGATTTTCCGTGAATCTGTATCATGTAGTACCGAAGAAATTTAGTCGGTACCTAAAAAAAAAACAACCTGAATTCATATGATGGAATCAGTGATTGTTTTTTTAAACGCACTCATTGGTGATTGGCCCAAAAATCCTGACCGTGTAAAGGCTAGTTTAAATCCCTCTCCACTTCCCAACTATTTTGAACGTTAACTTGTTGTAAGAACTCTCAGTATTTCAAAAATCCTACAATTTCCCCAAATGAAATAAAAATTGGTCACAAACTCAAGAAAATATCAGTCACTTATTGCTTGGATATTGTCAGTGCCTTACACACTTTAAATACTCTGGGGCACATAAATGATCAAATTGTTTGTTTTACCGCCTAAAATCTGTAGCCCACTTGAGAATAAACTGGTTGAAGAAGAATTAGCAACAGAAGAACCAACCTAAAGTCTCATAAGTTTGGCAGTATTCCACTGAAAACTTACTACTACACACCTGAGGTAGAACTAACATCTATGACATGAAACTAACACTAATACATACTGTTTTATGGCACTTAGAATATGTGTATCTCATGTACATTATATCAATAATTGTTTTTTTTCCATTGAATTTGGGAAAACTGATGAAAACTTTTGACCACTAGGGGGGCGTGGGGGGGGGGGGGGGGGGGGGCAATGCTCTCCAACCAAACCTTCTTCTCTACGTGGATGACGTGCAGGACGTGGCCCAGGTAGAGCAGCATGGGCGTGGCTATGCCGATGATTTGGAAAACCCAGAATCGTACGTGGGAGATGGGGAAGGCGTGGTCGTAGCAGACGTTCTCACAGCCGGGCTGCTGCGTGTTGCACACAAAGTCTGACTGTTCATCCCCCCACACCTGGAAGGACAAAAATCACAACATGTGGAGAAGGTTAGAGGGATACGGCAAGTCGGAATTACGAGATAAAGAAGTCATAAGAAATACACGTCATAATTAGAGGATGGAAAAGCCGTAATTGCGAGATACAATAGTCATAATTAAAAAAGTCAAAAGTACTAATTAACAAGATATAAAAGTCATAATTAAGATATCAAAGTCATTAAACAAGATATACAAGTAAAAATAAATAAATAAAATATTATGAGATATAAAAGTCATAATTACAGGATGTAAATGTAAAAAAGTGGTGAAATGTGATTTTTAAAAACACAGAAATTGGTTAAAAGTTGGTAATTAGAGACAGAAACAGTGTTTAAAAAAAAGTTGAAACTGTCAATATTGGTACAATTTGTTTAAACTGTTAAATAATGGGCATGAAAAAATGTGAATGTGGTTAAGTTGGCAAAAATAAACATGAATAAAAGTGACAATAAACATACTGTATAAGACATAAGGTGAAAAGGGTTTATAAGAGCTGAAAATGTGCAGAAAAGGCATTTGATGGAGAAGTGTCAGAAATGAGAAGAATGTAGCAAAAATACATTAAAAGGAGCAAAAATATGGCAAGAAAAAGTGATTAAAATAGGTTAAAATAAGGCAAATTTGGTGTAGTTGCAGAAAAGGGGTAAAAATAGGCTTAAAATAAAAAAAGACATCTGGCGACCTCCCAGTGTCTCACATCCCCCTGGTTGAGAACCCCTGTTTTAAATGAAAGCTGTAAAAAATAAATAAATAAAAAAAAGTAAAACAAGAAGTTGCTGCTTTGTGTGATTTTATTTTGAAAGCACTGAACTCTGACTTTCTTGTGGTTTAGAATCAGTTTCACAGAATCAATCACAGACTCAGATGATAAACTAAGAACAGTGATGTAATTATTGACTTTGTCAGGAATAATTATTACTTTATATCTCACAAATATGATATTAGCATCTCTTTGTTTATTCTTGTAATTATGACTTCATAATTGGTGTTAAACATGTTTAATTGATGTTAATATTAGGACGAATAATAATTTAGGGCTTTATTATCTCATAAATACGACTTGTGTATCTCATGTGGATTGTTTGGTTGTGTGTGTGTGTGTGTGTGTGTGTGTGTGTGTGTGTGTGTGTGTGTGTGTGTGTGTGTGTGTGTGTCCCACCTTGTCAGCTCCAGTGTGTAGAATCATGATCCTGAACACAAAGAGAACGGTGAGCCACACTTTTCCGATGACGGTGGAATGACTCTGGACTTTATCCAGCAGACGTCCCAGTAGGTCCCACTCCCCCATTTCACTGTCCCAGTACGCTGCGCTCTGTTTACAATCAAATAAACACTTTTATTACTTTGTTTCTGTAGTTTTCACTGATTGTTTTTTGAGTGTTTTTGTTGTCATTTTGTATATTAGTATTATATTTGTCATTTGGTGGATTTGTATAAGTTTTTGGGGTCATTTTGTGTATTTTTTTATAGTCATCTTGTGTCTTTCTGTTGTCGTTTTGTGTATTTGTGTATGTTTGTGGAGTCATTCTGTATTTTAGTTTTGCACATGTTTCTGTTATTTTGTATCTTTTTGGAGTCATTTTGTATACTTTTAGTTGTCGTTTTGTACAGTTTTCATTTTTTTTGTGTGGTTGTGTATGTTTTTGGAGTCATTTTGTGTATTTCTCTTTATTTTCTGTTTTGGTGGTTGTTTTGTGTATTTTTGGAATAATTTTCTGTATTTCTGTTGTCATTTTGTGTATTTTAGACTTTGTCACTTTGTGTTTTTCTCTTCATTTTGTCTGTTTTTAAATGTTTTGATCGTGTTAGCCACATAGAATAATTGCCTAAATTGTAATTTAAGGTCAAAATAAGATTGAGATTTTTTTTTTTTTAAAACTGATTTCTTGTAATTAAAAATGACTGCAATCCAGAAAAATGTAATGATATTTATACGATTCATGTTTTCTCTGTAAGCTTTGCTCAGACGGACCAAGTTGGATGCTGGGGCGGCCGGATTATGCCCCCGGGCCTTGAGGGGGGACCAGATAGAACCACATGACCAGAACGCTCCAATAGGAGCTAGAGGAACGTCCTCCATTAAAGGTGATAGTAATCCCACCACACCAGTGAAACCAGAGCTTCTATTCCTACATATCAGACGTTCCCAGTGTGTGAGCGTAAAGCAGGTCAGACTCAGAACACACAGATGCTCCCACAAGGCCAAGCTTCAGCGTCTCCAAAACACACTTTATCTGCTGACTTAACCTTGGTCAGATGTGGATTTAAAGGCTGTGAAGCCCAAATGATGACGCGCTCAGGCAGAGGGAGACGATAAGGTTCCACTGGAACACACCCTACACACAACATGAAATAAACACACTTTCATTACTTACTGTCTATTTGTCTTCTTCTGCTTTTTTTGGAGTTATTTTGTCTGTTTTTGTTTCTTTAGTTTTTTTCTATCATTTTGTGTATTTTAGTTCTTGTTTTGTTTTCTTATTTTGTGTTTTGGTTGTTGTTTTTTTGTGTGTTTTTGGACTAATTTTGTATATTTTTCTGTCATTGTTTATTTTTGTTGTTGTTTTAGTTTATATTTTTGTTATTTTGTGAACTTTAGACACCACTTTGTGTTTTTTCTCTTCATTTTGTGTGTTTTGTTTGTGGTTTTGTGTGCTTTTGAGTCATTTCGTGTTTTTTTGGAATTATTTTGTCTATTTTTGTTTCTTTTTCTATCATTTTGTGTATTCAGCTCTTGTTTTGTGTGTTTTTGTCTTATTTGTGTTTGTTTTGGTTGTGGTTTAGTGTATTTTTCTCTCATTGTTTATTTTTCTTGTTGTTTTAGTGAATATTTCTGTTATTTTGTATGTTTTAGACAATAATTTGTTTTTCCTCTTCATGTTGTTGTCTTTTTATCATCATTATGTGTATTTGAGTTGTGGTTTTGTGTGTTTTATGAGTGTTTTTGTCTAGTTTTCTGTCATTTTGTGTATTTTAGATGTAACTTTGTGTCATTCTCCTCATCTTGGTTATTTTTGGTCTCATTTTGTATATTCAGTCATTGGGTATTTTTGTTGTTGTTTTAGTGAATATTTCTGCTGTTTTATATGTTTTTAGAGTAATTTTGTGTATTACTGTTGTTGTTTTGTCTATTTTTTTTGTCATTTTGTGTATTTTAAAAATCACTTTGTGTTTTACTGCATACTCAGAGGGAGACGATGAGGTCCCACTGAAAGAAATCCGACACAGAAAATGCTCGTTTCACATAAACACACTTTTCTTACTTTGTTTTGGTAGTTTGCACTGATTTTAAACCTGATATTTAAGGCGACTGTTTACTCATAGGAGTCCAGCTTTAACATATCACACGTGTGAATCAATCATTTCTCTGCAAATGTAGGATAAAAAATGTGAAAATTTGACTCACCAGCAGATGAAAAGGAAGAGAGGAGGAGAGGAGGAGCAGACGATGAAGACGAGGTGAGCAACAGGCTGCCTTTGTTTTATTGTTCATTTAAACACTTTATCTGGAAGGACACCCTCCAATAGAGAGCAACAAACCCTCCCAGAGTTAACCCTGCCACACACAGCTGCACTGATTGGACGTCCAATCCATCGCAGCATCAAGTAGTTCTTCTTATTCAACCTTTATTTTATACAAACCAATGACAAAGCATTAGAACAATGACCAATGTGAGCGTTAACACAGGAAACAACAAAGGCTCTGCTTTCAATGTTATTTTGTGTATTTTTTTTATCATTCTGAGGAGTTTTTGTTGTCTTTTTGTTTCATTTACTGTCATTTTGTGTATTTCAGTTCTTGTTTTGTTTGTTTTTGTCATCATTTTGTGTATTTTGGTTGTCGTTTTGTCTATTTTTTGTCATTTTGTGTTTGTATATGTTTTTGGAGTCATCTTGTTTATTTTTGTTGTCATTTTGTATGTTGTGGAGACATTTGTTGTACTTGTTTTTGTGTTGTGTGTTTTTTGTATTTTTTAAAATGTTTTTGGATTCATTTTTATTTTTTTTGTATTTCTGTATTTGTTTTAACCCTCCACTGGGTTAAAATGAGCTTCAAATAACAAAAAAAATACATTTTAATTCATAATAAATGTAGAAATAATAAAAAACTAGGGGTGATGTTTGACTTTTCAGTGGTAGGTCCTGAACTATAGAGCAAACTACCCTCCAACGTCTAACAGGCTCCACGCTGAGTGCGTTAGGGGGAAGCCCACCTTCTATAAAAGGAGGACGCGGACAGGCGCACCATTCCAAATAAGCAGCTCTTCTCCTTGTTCGAGCAAGAAGGGTAGTCTGGTGAGACATCTCACTCATATTACTCATAGAACCGGGATTATATCCATAACCCAAAGTTCTATTTCGTAATATTTTGTGAGATGTCTCACTATGGGATATGGAAACTCCCGTAGTGCAGACATGCTTATTGAGCGGTACCAGCCTCCAGGGCAGAAGTGTGAGCACATCAGGACAGTAAAACCGCCCGTGCCACGCATGGGGCGGAAACGTCCAGCATGTAAAAATGGACAATCGTGGGAGGTGAGGTCCAACTCACGTCAACAACCGTGGATATTTCCTCCATCGTCGCAGGGTCCTGAGACAGTTAGAAATCCTCACAGAGTTCAGCCTGATAAGCAGTGAGGAGAGAGAGGACATTCAGCGCCCTGACTTAGAGGGCAGCGGTCGCGGAGAGGTCCGACTGGAGACGGTCCGCTCTGGACGGTAACACGGATCTCCGAGGGGACACAGCGGGCTGTCGCGGGAGCAGGTGAGCCACAACGAGAAGCTTCACCGGTGGCATACAAAGCAGTCCGAGGCTCTCCATCGCCTCACAGTCGAGGGATGAGGCACCCGACACGGGGGTTTTCCCGGTGAACGAGCTACTTCCACAAGCAGTTCAGGAAAGACGAGAAAGATTTGTCTTGCAGCGCCCTTCGAAAGGGGGAGTTTCTTCCCTTCATAGCGGGACCTGGTGGCTTCAGTTACTCTGGCGGGCCACGGAATGGCCAGCCGAGCTGTAGCGCGTTTACACACTTCCACCGTGTCCAGGCTGGGAGGATACTTTGTGCCTGTCCTTAGTGGAGATTTTACCCCCACATGGACAGAGGCGAGCCCCAGAGTATCCCGCTCCCTCGGTGAGAGAGGCCCTGGCTTCCATCACCGCGAGACGCAGTCAGGAGAGCAGGTAGCTAGCTTACGCTACCACGAGGCAGCTAGCACAGCTGCTAGCTGGAATGCAGGCCAACGTGTGCTGGACCGTCTGAGGCATCGAGGAAAGCGTTGGATTTTCCCGAGACGGCCGCTTTCGCTTTGTCCGAAGCTCGGATACCGTAGTATCTGGAGCTGGAGCCGGGCTACACACTGTCGTGAGAGCCCAGACGGAGGATTGACATGCGCACAGGCCCGTAGGCGCCGAGGGCAGTAGGACCAAGACGACAGCGAGGTGTGCTGAGGTCAACGTACCGGCCTTGCGGCTAGGAGCGGGCAGCGGGGGTAACACCGGAGTGAAAGAGCTGCTGGGGACCAACGTGTGCCAGAGCAACAGCATTGGAAGGAGCCGTCAGCCGGAGCCAAGGCTCGGAGGTTCACTACCTTTCGGCAGCGAAGGACAGCACCTACCAAGCAAGGTAAGAGCTGTATTTTGCCCACTTCTCGACCAGTTGTGGTCCAGAGCAAGCGATAGTTCTGCCAGCGTACGGCGACTGGAATAAAGAGAATCCGCCTGTAGACAGTTTAGCTAGCAAAAAAAAACGCAAGCTAGCTGAGAGGAGAAGAGGTGTTTGAATGGTGCGTGCCTGTCCGTGTCCTCCTTTTATAGGAAGTGTGTCACCCCCGAGCGGACGGGCGCTCTTCACTGGCCAATCAGGATTAGCAGATTGAAATAAATGCTTCTGAGGAATGCAGACAGAGGTTGAATCCCATAGTGAGACATCTCGTGAAATATTATGAAATAGAATGCACTTTCACTCCTTTTTACACCATGAGAGTTATTATACTTATAGGTGTTCTTTTGTTCTTAGCCCTATTTACTTTTTTAAATTGTATTATTTTCTTGTTTGTTTGCAACTCATGTGCAGCACTTTGGTCAAATCAGTGGTTCCCAACCTTTTTTGGGTCGTGACCCCATTTTGATCTCACAAATTTCTGGTGACTTCAGAAACATTACTTCTGATGTTTGTGATATAGTAATATATGAGCAGCACTATAGTGACAAGATGCACCAGCTCACATATTTTAACATATATATATATATATATATATATATATATATATATATATATATAGTGTTAAAATATGTGTGTGTTTCTCCAGTCATCTTGTGCATTTTTTTTTAGTTATTTGTGTATTTTTGTTGTGTTTTTTGTGCTTATTTTATGTATCTTTTTTCAGTCTTTTTTTTGCATATCTTTGTGCGTTTTTGGAGTTATTCTATGCATTTACATTTACTACATTTCAGACATGTGCCAGCTGCTAATGTCTGATTTATGGGGTAATCATACTGGTAATCAGCCGCCAATCCTCCATAAACATGTACGTACACATAGATGTGTGACCTTCATATTGAAGATCACACACACACACACACACACACACACACACACACACACACACACACACACACACACACACACACACACACACACGAGTCATGAATCAGTTTCATTTGCTTCACACGACGCAGGAAACAGAAACAAGACACATTTGATAAAACAACACACCAGCAGGATGACTTTAGAAGGGTTTATTGTTCTCATTGGCAAAGATGACACGCTTTTTTATTATCCATTCCAGCTTTTTTCTCATGCCGTCAATCATTTTGTGTATTTTCCTGTCATTGTGTATTTGTGTTGTTGTTTTAGTGTATATTTCTCTTGTTTTGTATGTTTTTTGAGTAATTTTGTGTATTTCTGTTGTTGTTTTTGTGTTGCTATGGTTTAGGACCTGTACTACGAAGCCAGTTAATTATATCCTGGATTTATCGCCGTTCGCTTCTCCGAACCAGATATTCTCTGTCAGACAGAAGCTGTCCTATGAATCTAGATTACAACTCACTAGGTTAAGCGAGGTGACTTCAGCCTGGCTACGTGCGCGCTCTAGTGACAGAAGAGGAGATTACAGCGTCAGACCAATCACAATCACAGAGAAACTGGAGCGCAACCTACGTCACAATTGAGGAATAATTCTTTAAAAATATAACACTTTTGCTGCATTAAAAGCAGAAAGTAATTAATGCAGGAATTAATGAGTGTTAATGCTTAAATTAGTCGGATTATAAATGGAGAATAAACTATAAAATCAAATTAGGGTTATAAGATTTTGTCTGTGCAAAAAAAAAATTATTTGTATTTGTAAAACACATTTTGTGTTTGCAAAATTGCTTTTGTGTGCTTGTGAGAATTTTACCTGTGGCGCTGCTTAGACCGTCTCAGCGTAATTAACAATTAAACCTCACTTCTACGCTCCTTATTAAGAGATTTTGTTCACTTACCTGTTCACTTGCATTATGCTGCTCCGCCATTTTTCATCGCGCAATGAAGGAGGAAGGGGGCGTTTCCAGCAGGAAGCCCTACAATGGTGTATTGTAAGCTGAGTGCTGATTGGCTGATCCTCACACGTAATTAAACCAGGGTCACAATTTGTCTGTGTATTTGGTTTTGTACTTGTAAGAGAAAAGTTCTTACATGCACACAAAAGGTATTTTGCAGACACAAAATTGTTTTACAAATACAAATTATTCTTCACTCACATTTTTTTTTTACGCACAAAGATTTTTTTGCACACACACAATCTTTATGACCCTAATTTTATCCCATAATAAACAGACACACTGATCAGTTTCACCTCGTCTGTGTCTCTGATGCTGCGTTCATTCAGATCAGCCTACATCATAAAGTGGAATATATTTATATTTTATAATATCTTACAGGACTGAGGCTCTTTGCGTTACCACAGAATACATGGATTCATTTATTCATCGGTATCAAAGCGTCCACCGTTTTTATCAGCTGACTTACTGTATGTAGGTCAGTCCATCAGATATAAATAACTGTTTCCTATAGGATGTCATGGTAAATGAAATGATAAATATTTTCTCTCCTGTCAGTCACATCAGATCCACACAGTGACGTGTTCACAATGATCCTCTTTTTATTAGACAGCTCGTTTTCTAAGAGAACTGACTGATCAGGAGGCGGGGCTTTAATACTCGCTCAGATCCTAGCCAGAACAAAACCTGGTCCCGACCAGGTTAGTCGTTCAGCCTAAGTTACCATGGTGATTTAGCCCCGTGAGACGTTAGCCAGCTTCATGCCATAAGATAAAATCTATCTTCGTAGTACAGGTCCTTAGTGTATTTTAGACATCACTTTGTGTTTTTGGAGACATTTTGTGTATTTTAAAATGTTTTTCTAGTCTTTTTGTGTATCTGTCACCTTGTGATTTTTTGGAGTTTTGTGTATTTTTTATTGTTATTTTGTACGTTTTTGGAGTACTTTTGTGTATTATTCTGTCCTTTCTGTATTCTTTAATGTTTTTTTCTATATAATTATATGTAATATATTTTTGGAGTCAGTTTTTCATAAAACAACACACCACCAGAAGGACTTTAGAAGTATTTATTGCTCTCATTTGCAAAAATGAGACATTTCTTTATAATTCATCCCTGCTTAAGGCCAGATGTTGAAAAGATGTTTTTTCTCACACTGTCAATCACAGTTTGCATTGGATCCCCTCCCCCTCCCTCAAAGTGCAACAGTTGGCTGGTTTGGTCCATGTCCTCCACAAAGTTTAGGTTAGCGTTAGCATTAGACTTAGCAGCAGCAGCAGGGACGACGCCCTCAGGATGAAGCGATGAACCAACCTGATCCAAGGATCCAGATCCACTCAGGAATCCACCTGATCAGCCCACACTGTGGGGTAGAAACACCTGGTGAGTAATGAATCCACATCTGGATCAGGTTCAAAGGTCAGCTCAGCGCTCACCTGCAGAGTGTGAGGCCAGTATCCAGTGGTTCGATGGGACACGCCCAGCGTGGACACGGCGTGGTGAGCAAACGTCTCCGGCTTTGGAACAAACCATCCATGGCTGCCTGATGCCACCTGAGAACATGCACACGCACGCAGATTTATTTCAACTGTAAATAAAAATAAATTCTAAAGCAACATATCTAACTATCTTCAGCTTTCATACAACATGTAAACATGTGGACTGCACTTCTTAAACACTCTGAACTTAACAGGACAGTACAAGGCAGGACAAGATACAATACAAATTGCAGCCTTTGCAATTAGAAAATTGTGTTTTATATCGCAATAATATCACAAATGCAATAAATCGTTCAGCCCTAGTTTATAAGTGTTTGAAGTGTCTTGAAAATGGAAAATATTGCAAAAAAGTGATGAAAATAGGTTAAAATATGAAAAGTTAAAGATGTAAATCTGTGTTTTAATGGGTTTAAAGTGATGAAAAATGGTGGAAAAGGTGGTGAAATGGGATTTTAAAAAACAGAAATTGGTTAAAAGTTGCAAATTAGAGAGGCAAAAACAGACAGAAAAAGTGGTTCAGAGACAATATTGGAACAATTAGTTTAAACTGGCAAATAATGGGCATGACAAGTCGTAAATGTGGTTAAATTGGTAAAAAAAATAAGCATGAATAGTGGTGAAAAGACCCCCTCCCAGTGTCTCACGACCCCAAATGGGGTCCTGAGCCCATGGTTGAGAACCACTGCTGTAGACGAACAGAAGGCAGATTACCTGTAAAGGCTGAAGACTCTGAATGAAGAGTCCTCTGTGTTTGTACTCGTGCTGTAGAGCTGATGAAAAATGCTCCATGTATCCCTAAAATAAGAAACAAATGGGAAAAGATTTAAAACGGTGAAGACGACGAGAACTGTAGCATCACTAAGATAAAAACTCCTGCTTTTTGGACTTGTTGTGTATTTTGTTAATCATTCTGAGTGTTTTTGTGTCATTTTGTCAAATTTTCTATCATTTTGTGTATTTTAGTTTTAGTTTAGTTTGTTTTTTTCTTCATTTTGTGTGTTTTTGTTGTTGTTTTGTGTTTTTCACATCACTGTGTATTTCTCTTCATTTTGTGTGTTGTTTTGTGTGTATTTTGAGTCACCTGGTGTATTTTTCCTGTAATTGCTGTATTTTTTTAATGTTTTTGGATTTGAGTTCATTGGTTTTTTTCCCCAGTGTTCCAGTCCAACTGGTGTCCCTTTCAACTGGTGACCTACGTCTAAAGCATAGTTTGTTTTTTTAAATTAGTATTAGTCACGTGTAGACAAATACAGATCCTTTTCTGAGGCAGTAAATTTAATAAAGTGCAACACCAACAGTTGTGGAAAGTCGTACTGTGCAGGCGGCGAGAGTCACCCTCCCGGGCAGTGGCTGACAGCAATAACCCGAGGACACGTTGACCACGGCCCCTCGTCTGCGCTCCACCATCCCCGGTAGAACCAGTCGAGTCATCAGAGTAGCAGACGCCACGTTCCTGGTGACCAAAGCCATGAGCTGGTGTTCGTCTGTGCTCAGCAGTTTCTGAGGAGAGGAAACCAGGGACTGGTCCACACAGTTGATCAGGAAACCCACGTCTCTGTCTCTCAGGGCTTCTTTCACCAGCTTGATGGTGGAGCCGGGGTCCAGTGACAAGTCGGCCACGATGACCAGTGTTTCCACAGGGTAGCGCTGGGAGAGGGAGGAGGCGGAGTCTCTGATGGCTGCTTCATCGTGAGTGACGAAGATGATGCTGATGCTGTGCCGGGCCAGCTCCTCTGCATAGGCTTTACCCAGAGGCTCCCATGCTCCTACACACACACACACACACACACACACACACACACAAAAAAATCATTTTAAAAAAAATATTTTCTACACTACACTGAATTATTATAATTTTTCAACCTTTTTTCATCAAAATATAAATGTATTTCTATACATTTTGTTTGTAAATGTATAGAATGAAATTGTGACTTCTCAAATTAAATCTTTGGTATATATATATTTTATTTCTTAAAAAAAAAAATAATCTGAAATTACAGTTTTAAAATAAAAAATAAAAATATAACTTTTAGATTACATAAATATATTAATGTTTTTCTATTGATAAATTGTGTTTTTAGATTTTCATATAGTTTTCCAATGTTTAAAAATACAATCAAATTTTAATTTATTTTTGTTTATAAATTTCAAAATTCATAATTGTGTGAATCTCTTAAATAAAAATATTTATTTATCAAAAAATATTTACTTATAGTTTTGAAGTTTTAATTCATACATTTTCCCCTCCAGAATTGTAAATGTGTGTTATTCCCCTTAAAGTTAAACGCACTTAGAAATGATTGGGTGTTATTTGTGTAATGTTGGGTAAATATTTCATACCGTAAACTACAGCCCAGGCTCCGTAGCGGTGCTTTAAACTCCTTCCCGGGAACAACCGGGGCACGAAGTGAACCCTGACCGAGCTCCAGCAGCTCCTCAGAAGCCTCACGGCTTTACTGGCCGCGTACAGAGCACCGAGCAGGGCTAAAGTGTCCCGGTAGAAGCCGCACGTCAGACAGATCTCCCGGTACAGGAACTCAAAGCTGTCCACCGCCGCCATGTTTGTTGTGTCTGATGCTAACCGGGCTAGCTGTGGCTCATTCAGAAGACCAAAACCCGGCTTACCCCCCACATAATGACAAAATTAAACAGAGACTAAAACGTAAACAAAACACGGAATTGTTCCTAATTCGTGTCTCCAAGTCTAAAACGTGTTATTTTGAGGGTTATTTGCAGCAGGTCATGAGGAAAAGTCAAAACGCAGCTAATAGCAAAACAATGGATCACGTGACACTGTGACGTACACGTAGAAAACTTAATATTTTTTTTCTTCTTCCATACCCTTTTTCTATTATTCAGTTATTTATCATAATTATGTAATTAATCATTTTTTTATTATTATTGAAATATTTACAATTTTATACAGTTTACGTTATTTAATTTATGAAGGCAGAGTAAATTAAGTTTGAGTCCTATGGCGCACCGTAGGCAACTCCTGGTTACCATGGAGACGCAGCTGTCAGTAATCTTTTAAATGGGGAAAATAGCTGTTGTTTTCTCATTAATCCGGATCAAAACGAGGTGATTATTTGATCCAAAAATATTTTTTTTAAGTCATATTACGTGTTTGTGGTTTTGGTTTGTCTTGTAGAGCTTGCTAGTTATTTGAAGCAACCGGACGGTGTTGTCTCTGCTAGCTGCGATGCTAATGCTAGCAGCAGAGATGCTAAACAGAGTTGCTGTAATAATGCGGGCGGACAGTCATGACTTATGTGTGAAGCTAATGATAACGGAATTCCACCGTCCAGATACAGCAGATGAGCAGTTCTAATTTGTTTTCACATGAAGCCCTTAGCACAGACTACTTAAGTGTGCTGTGGTATCTGCAAATGATTTGTGTATATATATATATATATAATTCTGTTTAATATTTAGTATTTTTCTGTTGACGTGTGTTTTTTGAGTCATTTTATATATTTTGTTTTCATTTTGTGTATTTTTCTAGTATGTTTTTTGTTGTCAATTTATGTTTTTGTTGTCTCTTTGTATGTCGCGTTATTTTGTGAATTTCTGTTGACGTGTGTTTTTGGAGTCCATTTATGTGGGTTTTTTGTTTCTGTTTTTTTTTTTTTTCTGACATTTTGTGTGTTTTTGTTATTGTTTCCTGTGTTTTTAGAGTCATTTTATGTATTTTTCAGACATTTTGCATGTTTTTTTTTTTTTTAGTCATTTTGTGTATTTTTGTTGACGTTTCATGTGTTTTTTTAGTCATTTTACGTATTGTATTTGTCATTTTGTGTATTTTTCTGACATTTTGTATGTTTTTGTTGTCATTTTGTCTATTTTTGTAGTCTGTATGTCTGGAGTAGTTTGTGTATTTCTTTTGACGTGTTTTTTGAGTCCATTTATGTACTTTATTTGTCAATTTGTGTAATATTTTGACTTTTTGTATGCCTGGAGTCATTTAGTGTATTTCTGTTGATGTTCGTGTGTTGTGCTATGTATTGTATTTGTCATTTTGTGTATTTTTCTGACATTTTGTATGTCTGGGGTCATTTTGTGTGTATGTTGTATGTATATATTTGTGGCTTGTCGGGTTTGCTTCATTCCCCATAATGTTCTCACTCATACAGTATCTCTCCATGTTCTCCTCTCCTGTGTCAGAGATGTCTGAGGTGTGCGTTGAAGATGAGCTGGACTTGCAGTCCCTCCTCAAGCAGCTCCTGAGAAGCATCAGCGACCAAATCTCCAGTGCTCCTTCCACTGAGCATGCAGAGGATGTTCTTCTTCACCTGGAGGAGACAGACAAGAACTTCCACAAGTAGGAGAACATGGGTTCTTACCTTTCAAAATCAATTAGAATTGTGAAAAACTTCCAGAGGAATGATGTGGTGTTTGTGTGCTAACCTTTCAGTTATGAGTTAGTGAAGTATCTGCGTGGCTACGTGGAGCGCTCACTGGGATCTGTGGTGGACGAGGGCATGAAGACCTGGACCAGAGGAGAAGGACAACACGCGGTCGGCTCAGGACATGACGCCCTCATCCAGGCCCTGACGCACAGAACCAGAGACTCAGCAGAGTGAGAAAACTCACTTTATCTGTGTGTTATAGTCACTGTTGTAGAGTCTGAGTCATGTTTATCACACACTTTCACTGCATCTCGGTCATTATTAAGCATATTTATATTTTAGTTTTATTTTTGAATTATTTGATATTACCATATTTTATATTTTTAATAAAATAAATAAAATAAATAAAATAAATAAAATAAATAAAATAAATAAATAATAGTTTTATTTTTTTCTTTATTTTAATCATGTTTTATTATTAAGAAATAATGATATTAATATTAACTAACATCCTGCTATGAAGGGCGGGGGCCACAAAATATGATTATCAGAGCCAAGGGCCACATTATAAAATATTGATTAATCTGAAGATTTTTACAGGAAAGAAGAAAGGTTTTTTTTTTTTGGGTAATTTGTGTGTTTTAATAGTCATTTTGCACATTTTTCTGACATTTTACATGTTTTTGTTTTTGTTCTGTGTGATTTTGTTGTCGTTTTGTGTGTTTTTTTTTAGTCATTTGTAATTTTATGTATTTTATTTGTCATTTTATAAATATTTTTTGTCATTTTGTGTACTTTTGTTGTCTTTTTGTACATCTGTACTTTTTGTGTATTTCTGTTGACTATGTTGTTTTTGGAATCCATTTATTTTTTTGTTGCCTTTGTGTGTTTTCTGTCATTTTGTGTGTTGTTGTGTACTTTTTCAGTCTATTTATGCCTCTGTAAATGTGTTTAAAGTTTATGTTGCCCGTACCTAATGCATTGGATGGGAGTGTTCAACTGTTTAAAATGCTCTTTTTATTTTCTAGCTCAGGTTTGTTCCACTCTTTGTTTGTTCCAGGTACCATCAGATGATGCAGACGTTAAAAAGCAACACGACGGCGGTGGTGGAGTCTCTGATTGGCGTGTCTGAGGAGGAGCTGAGCAGTCAGAGCAACGTTCAGTACGTAGACGAGTGCTCTGACAGCGACTCATCCTTTAACCAGGTCAGAGCAGGAAGAAACGCTGACTCGTCTCATATCAGTCCACACTGCACTGGGCTCCAGACTCTCTCTCTGTGTGTGTGTGTGTGTTACAGAGCTATGGCTTCATCAGACAGGAGCAGCTGCAGGTTCTGGCTGAACAACTGGATGTCAGGAAGCCCAAAGAGGTTGAACGTCGTACACTTTGATGCTTCTGCGTCCTTGTCTTTGTAGTGGAGATTAGATTAGCTTCCTCACACCTGGCTGTAGATAAGAGTTGAATTTGAGCCACACATACTAGGCTCTATTCTAATGGCAGAAAGCTCACAAATTTTAACACATTAATAAAGCATTTCACTCAATTATATAGAGCAGGGGTTCTCAACCTTGGGGTCACGAGACACTGGGAGGGGGTCGCCAAATGCCTTCGAGAAAATAAGAATATTTTTGGAATAATTTGAACCAATTTTTGCTTATTTTTACCCTTTTTCTGCAACTTCACCAAACTTGCCATATTTTAACCTATTTTCATAATTTTTTCTTGCCATATTTTTGCTTTTTTAAATGCATTTTTGCGACATTACTCCCATTTCTGACACTTTTTCATCATATTTCAATGCCTTTTCTGCCCATATTTTCCACTTTCAAGACATTTTCAGCACTTATAAACCCTTTCCAACACTTTCCCACCTAATGTCACATATTGTTGACCCATTATTTTCTCTTTTACCTTATTTTCACCATATTTAATCCTTGTTTTTTTAAAATCTTTTTTAGTATTTGCCAGTTTAAACTAATTGTTCCATTATTTGAAACTTTGAACCCTTTTTACCACTTTTTCTGTCTACTATAATAAACTTCCTGAATAACAGTGGATATTATTTGTATAAATAAATAAATGAGGTTATCACAGATTCATAGGACAATGGACAAAACAAAAAAAACAAAAGGCCTTCAACAAAGCTGGAAGCATCACATCGTCCAAAATGTGTTGGAATAATGAAGCGATTAGATTGACCTTACGAGGCCCACACACAGTCGTATAGTGTTATCAGTCTTTATCCACCAATCCTGCTTCCCAGCACAGTTATGGTTGCACGTGTGTGTGTGTAGGTGCGTCGGGAGGCCCTCCAGGCCCTCTGCTCTGCTCCTCCCTCTGACGTGCTGAGCTGTGAGAGCTGGAGCGACCTTCGCAGAAACCTTTGTGCAGCTCTGACTGAGCCTGACCTCAGCGTGAGTTTCTCTTCATCACTTCTGTGTACATACTATGTATATATATATATATACACTGTATATATTTGCAAATATATAGAAAAGGACGAGCACACAGCTGTCACTGTGGTTTGAATACTTTAACACACTATTTATTTGAAACAATTTCATACAAAAAGAAAAAGCTTTAGTAGTATGAGTACATACATGTTTCCATTTGTAGCCTACATAGTGCAACAGATTAGTTAAAAAAAAATTCACTTTGGTATAAAAGCATGAAATATATACTGTCTAAGGGCCACTATTTTGGAAAAAGGCGTTGGCCACTCAAAAATTTAATATGGCGGCCATTTTTTATAAGATGGCCGCCATTGCTATTCGATATTTATTATATAGCCAAAAAATGCTCGAATCTTGCCAAACGAGGTGTCAGCGGGAAGGTCTGGTCCTCCCGAGTCTGAATATTTGCTTTCTCCCCCAGTTAGAGTCAGGACTGCTTCCGCTAGAGGCGAAACACTCCATCGTCTCAAAAAACTTGTGAAAAATCCAAAAATGCTCGGATCTTGTCAAATGAGGTGTCAGTGGAAAGGTCCTCCTGAGGCCGTGGAAGTTTGGTGTTTTCCTGCACCAGGAGTAACCTCAGAGCAGTATGAGCAAAAGGGAGTGACTTTGATACCGCTTTCTCCCATTGACCGCGGTTACCCTTTGTGCATGAAAATACCAAACTTCCGCGGCCTCCTGCGGGCGCATTTCGGCCTCTAGCCGAAAACAAACCACATATTTGGACTCGGGGGGAAGAAAACGAGTCCGCTGGTGCAACATTTTTCACAAAATAAGCAATTTTTTTGCACCGCGATTGAGTGCCTCATCTCTAGCGGGCGCAGTTCTAACTCTCCCCGAGAGGGCTGCATATTGCACATATTCGGACTTGGGAGAACCAGACCTTTCCACTGACACCTTGTTTGCCCAGATCTGAGCACTTTTTGGTTATAACTTATATAACAACCATTGAATAGCAATAACGGCCATTTTGAAATATGTCCGCCATATTGCATTTTTGAGTGGCCAACGCCTTTTTCCAAAATAGCTGCCTTTAGAGAGGAACTGTGCCAAATTTTGTACTTTTTTCATACTTTATACCAAAGTGAACAATTTTCTTGAAATATGCAATTAATCTGCTGCACTAACATGGCTAATGCCATGATATGTATTAACATAAATATTGTAGATCACATGAATAAATACGCTGCTCGAAAGGAAGTGGGTTGAAGTAGCACTTATTATTTCCCACCTTCATTTTTCATTCAGTTTTCAAAACTTATATTCCTGACAGTTTCAACTTTACAGACATCAATTATTATTGTTATATATACTGTATATACACAAGGCTGATATACATTCATACTCCCACATAATCTTTGATGACAATAAACATGTTAGACTATCGCTCTTCCTCAGCTCTATACTTTAAGAAAATGCATTGCTTGTACATTGATTTAAATACATTGATGCTTGTGTTCATCCGCCAGAAGGCCGTTCTACAGTTTTACACACACACACACACACACACACACACACACACACACACACACACACACACACACACACACACACACGCAAAAACTTTTCCTTGTTGTTCTGATAGTTTTCCCATTCCCCTAAGTTGATTCCCTCCATCTTTGAACTAATTTTGTATTTTTGTAGGCAGATCATTTCTATTTGCTCTATACATTATTTGTGCTGTGGAATATTGGACAAGATCATTTCATTTTAATCATTTTGAGTTAGTTTGTTCAATATATCCTACTTTGTGTCATTACCATTGTCACTCACTGTATGGTGTATTAAAAAAGGTTTCTGAGATTCAACATCAAGCTTAGGTTAACTTCATACTGAGTTTAGGCTTAAGTTTGGATTTAGGTTTGGACTAAGGTTTATGCTTAAGTTTAGGTTTAAATGTATGCTTGGTTTTAGACTTACGTTTATGCTTAACTTTATGATCATGTTTATACTTATGTTCATGCTTAATTTTATGTCCATGTCTAAGTTTATACTTAAGTTTAGGTCTAGCTTTAAGGTTAAGTGTAGTTTTAGCTTTAAGGTGAAGTGTAGGTTTAGCTTTAAGGTGAAGTGTAGGTTTATGGTTAAGTGTAGGTTTAGTTTTTTGTTTAAGTTTAGGTTTATGTTTAAGTGTAGTTTTAGCTTCATGGTTAAGTGTAGGTTTAGCTTTATGGTTAAGTGTAGATTTAGTTTTATGTTTAAGTGTAGGTTTAACCCCACCTCTAGACCAAGTACTGATTATCTAAGGGATTGTACTATCAAGTCCTATAAGCTAAGCTGGATATTTCCAGTGACTGTTGTGAAAGTGCAGCTGACAAGGGAAAGACCATATGATGTCTTGGAAAGACAGCTGACAGGAGGGAAAGACCATATGATGTCTTGGAAAGACAGCTGATAGGAGGGAAAGACCATATGATGTCTTGGAAAGACAGCTGACAGGAGGGAAAGACCCCAACGGGGCTGTCATGGAGTAGCTATCCATGATGGCAGGCTCTGTCGCTTGATAAGTGCACAAAGACCACCCCTTATTGCTACAAAAAATCCAAAGAGGAAAAACCCCCAGCGTCTGCGAGAGCGGGGGCGGAAGGCAAGGGCAGCTTCAGTTCAAGAACCAAACGGAGTTCCATACCGGCTGTATAAAAACTCCCCAAACATCTTACGCATTCTGTGGCGACTAATAAAGGTGATTTGAACAAAGCAAACCATACCAAAAGTGTGGCGAAGAGCAGGAGGAGTGGTAATCCCCAAGGAGAAGGATGCCTCAAACATTGATCAGCTCCGCCAGATCAACCCATTGAATGTGGAAGGAAAGGTCTTCTTTAGCATTGTGGCTAAAAGGATGACAACATACTTGAAGCAAAACAACTTGATTGACACATCTGTGCAGAATGTTAGCATACCTGGTTTCTCAGGATGCTTGGAGCATACCAGCATGATATGGCACCAAATACAATCTGCCAAAAGTAAAGGAAGAGACCTGCACGTCTTATTCCTGGTGAGAAACTACTTCCAAGATCTGCAATTCTGTATTCAAACAACAGAATACACAACATCATGGCAATCTTTGGAGGTGGGAATAATGGCTGGAGGTACCATCTCCCCTCTAGCCTTCACCATGGCAATGGAATTGATTATTCAAGCTTCCAAATGGGTTGTGGGAGCAGAACGTCTGCAATCTGGACATCGTCTGCCTCCTATTCGTGCCTACATGGATGACATGACCATCTTGACCTCAACCGTTGCATGCACCAAACATCTACTGGGATTGCTTGTGGCCAACTATGCATGGGCAAGGATGAAGTTTAAACCTAGTAAATCCAGGAGCATATCCATTGTCAAAAGGAAACTGGTGGACCAGAGGTTCCACATCAAGGATACACCCATCTCATTGGTGTCAGAACTGCCTGTTAAGTCCCTAGGACGCTGGTACAACGCAAGCCTCAAAGACGCAGACCAGTGTACCCTGGAAGGAAGGAGAACTACCAACAACACCCTCCCTCCTCCTATAGGCACAGAAACACCACCTCATTTGTAAGAGCAAGACAACTCCCAGCAAAGCCTTCTGCAAGAGTGGAAGCAACCCTCCTATACAGAACCCGGGACTGGAGAATGCAGGTTGACTTAGACCAGAGACTCACCTTTCTGCCTGAGATTATTACATCTAAACTCAGGCCAGACCTGGTCTTGTGGTCAACCTCTCAGAAGTCGCTTTTCAACGTGGAACTAATGGTACCATGGGAAGCTATATTTGGTGAAGCATATGAGCTTAAGCAACTGAAGTACTCCGACATAGCAACTGAGGCAAAACAACATGGCTGGTGTGCCCAGGTGCTTCCGGTTGAGGTTGGGTGTTGAGGATTTGTTGCCACGTCCACAACCAAGCTTCTCAAGCGAATGGGAGTGCGAGGACAGGCCTTCTGACAAGCTGTCAAGTTACTGTCGGATGCTGCTGAACAAAGCAGCAGCTGGCTATGGATTAAAAGAAAGGATCCCAGCTGGGCTGCAAAGTGACCTTCGAGGGGTAAAAGCAGAGTGGGGCACACCTGGGACTCCAGGTGTCGCCGTTGAGCTTTTTGCAGGTGTTGTGGGCCTTTCAATGAAATACCAATGAAGGAGGGTGTCCACCTGAAGACCCCTGTGAAGATTTTACCCCTTTAACCCCACCTCTAGACCATGTACTGATATTGTACTATCTAGTCCTATTATGTAAAAAAAACTTAGCTCTATGGTTAAGTGTAGGTTGAGCTTTATGTTTAAGTAAAGGTTTAATTGTAGGTTTAGCTTTATGTTGATGTTTAGGTTTATGTTTAAGTTTAGGTGGATGGATAGATTTAGGCTTAAGTTTATTTTTTTATTCTTGCATAAGTAACAGGACAAAGTGCAGGACTCTCACAAATGTCACTGGACTGTTCTTTATCAGTAAAGCAGACTCACACACTGAGTGTTCAGGTGGGATTTTGGTTTTTAAACTGAGGTTGGCGGCTGACCTAAGGACCCCAAACGAGAGCAGACAGGACGATGAGAGCGTGAGATTATCCTGGAATCTACCGTTGGTTTAGTTAACTTGATGCTGATTTTAATCTTCTAATAAAGTGCGTTCTCTGTAAATGTCAGGTCTATGTCTATTTCTATGATCCCTTTTGTTTTTCTGACCTTCCTCAGGATCGTGTGCTGCTGTTTTTTGCTAAAAGCCTCTCGTCATCTCCGCTGAATGTGACTCGGGAGATTTACACCAGCCTGGGTTTGTATTTAAAGTGTCTTTAAATACAAAGTGTTTCCTTTGATCGTTCATCACTGATGATTAGCAGATTTATGGCTTTTTGACCAAATATCACGATGAGACATGACAAGATGAGATAACATAAGCCCAACTCAGACATAAAAAGACCAGGTTTAACCAAATAAGACAAGACACAACTAGACAAGACTATGAAAATAAAGACATTATACCAGGATAAGACAAGACAATATAATGTCAAACAAGACAGAAAAAGATAAGATGAGATCAAACTAAACAAGATAAGACAGGATAGAGTCTTATCCTGTCTTATCTTATAGGCTGAGACAAGCACAAGGAAATACCAAATACAACAAGACAAGTTTGGACAGGACAAGATCCAATCAAATAAAACAAGAACAGATTAAAATAATAAAGAAAACAAACCAAATAAGAGAAGACAGAGAAAAGGAGGACAAGACAATATGAGGACAAGAAAAATAAGTCACAAGATGAGCCGAAATAAAACAGGATAAAGACCAAAATTGTCCAAATCAGAGAAGAAAGTAAAGACCGTACTTTGTTTCTTTCGGAGGAAATTCAAATCACACAGATTTTCCCACACATTTGGTTTTTTTTTTGGTCATTTTGTTGCGGCTGCTCTGTGGATCTTTACTGCCCTTGATCTCACTGACATGGATCTAAAAGTGTGCGCTGTAGCAGAAGCTTCGTGTTTGTGATAACATTTTTTAACAATGTAAGTACCATTGTGTATTTGTTGTTGCTGTTGTTGTGTAGCTAAAAGTGTGGAGTCAGCGTTTGTGTCCAACAAGCTGATGTTTCCGAGCGGCTCAGCCGTAGTGGACGTGAGCCGACCTGAGATCAGTCGCCTCCTGAAGCAGGTGAGCGCCGCTAAGCTAGCGCCGCTAAGCTAGCGCCGTGTCCCAGAGACCACATCCTCCATCATTCCTCTGCTCCTGTTTCAGATTCGACTGCTCAACGACTTCCAGAGGGAGGCGACCACGTTCTGGATTCGTCATCCAGAGAAGTCAGTCAGTCCTCCCTGTGTCCTACGTCTTTATATCTGAATTATCCAGCGTATGAGAGTAGGAAAATATTATCGGGCCAATTTTGGCCCCGTAGTCTAAATAATGGGGCCATTTTTAAAATGATTAGGGGCCATAGAAAAAAATAGTTACAGCTTGGATACTTTTATAGATTACCATGCACAGTAGCTTCTGTCAAAGGCAAAAAAAATTTAAATCACACCCTTTCATTTTCAGAGAGGAGTTTTCAATTAGTACAGTAGCTATTACAGTAGAAAGATGTAGAAACACTATAGGTTTATTTGGCTCTTAACAGCCTGTAAATATTACACACATCAAACCTGAAAAACAACAATGCAAACAGAAGTAAAATAGAGGTTTATTAGGCCTACAGTTTACAAAGAAAGAAAAATAATGACGTATACAGCCAAGTGTAAACAGGTGTCTTATAAACACAAATGACATTGAATACATCAACACTAGAATCTGCTTCAGTGACAGCATTTATACATTAAAAATCTGCTGACTCAAAGCGTTCATGGGCTGATGTTTTATGGCATATATTTATTTGCAAAAATAACTCTAATAGTGTTGTTACTGCTGCTGAATCTTGTTTCTTTTATATCTGCTATTCAGGCTTGATGATTTAATCATTAATCTACTGAGAGCAGAACTAACAGAACATGTTGCTGTAATAATTACAATAGTTACATTACTGTCTAATGGGACCAGCTTTGCCTTGTGGACACATGAAATATAATTTAGTGTTGTGCTAACATTTATTTCACACAACGCTAATTTCCGACGCTGGTTCAATCTACTGTACAAGTGTTGAGTCATGTGTTCATATGTCTCAGGTACATGGAGGAAGTGATGGAGAGCACCTTCTCCCTTCTGTCCCCGCGTCATGAGCCGGGATCGTGTCCCACAGAGCGGACGCTGGAGCCCGTTCACCTGCTGGTTCTGCTGGACGTCAGAGCCACCTGGTTCATCAGGTGGATGGTACGTACTATGAACACCAGTGGTTCTCAACCCCTAAAATAAAGAGAGCGGGGGACCCCCACTGTAGCTGAAGGTGGTTGAACACAGACATGAACATTGAAGAACAGTCATGTGGAGACAGGACCATCTATAAGGGGGAATAAAGGGGAGAGATTTTTGAGGTCCATCCATAAAGTCAGTAAAATGATGGTCCATTGTTCTATGAATCTGTGATAACCACATTTATTTATTCATCTGAATAATATCCACTGTTATCCAGGAACGTTTATTATTATTATTATAGTCATCTTAATAAGAAATGAAATGGGTTGAAAGTGACCAAAAATGGTGGAAAAGGTGGTGAAATGGGATTTTAAAAACCACAGAAATTAGTTAAAAGGTGCAAATTAGAGTGGACAAAAACAGACAGAAATTGGCAAAAATAAGCATGAAATATGGAAAAGAGGTTAAAAGTGACAATAATGGGTCACCATGTGTGACATTTGGTGGAACAGTGGTTCAGTGTCCCTTAGCGGTGGGGGGGGGGGTTCGTTTGGAGCTTTACGGTGCTCGGGGGTTGGGGGTTGTGTTCCTTCTGGGCAAGCGCTGTTGGTGGGGTGGTAGGTGCAACGGCATTGGTGGTGATAGTGATATATGTACTAATAGCAATAATAATTAATAATTTTCCATTTATAATTTATTACACCACCTCATCTGACTATTAAAAACTAAAATTAAATTAAAAGGAGCAAATTAATGTCAAGAAAAAGTGATGAAAATTGTTTAATTTTGCTGAAAAAAAGGTAAAAATAAGCAAAAATTGGCTCAAATTGTCAATAATCTCAGTTTATTCTGGCCATCTGGGGACCCCCTCCCAGTGTCTTGTGACCCCAAGGTTGAGAACCCGTGACAATCCCTATTCTTTGGATAAAGTGTTTGTGTTCCACGGTGATAATGCTGTGTCTCTGTCCTCTCAGCATGGATGCTACAGCAGGACCGTCGTCCTCCGACTCCTGCAGAGAAAATACAAGTGTTTGGTGAGCGATCGATAACAAAAACTGATCCTAACACATAATAATGTATGTCCACCTCATATAACAGGAACACACGTTATCAGTGAAAGAAGGCTTTTATTTTGAAAACAGAAAATCTATCCTAAACCATGTTTACAATGGATGAATAAATACATACATTAATAAACACAATATATAAATAAATTAACGCAATAAATAAATAGCAGACATGTAAACCATAAAAAGAAAATTTAAAAGTATATGTACACTGACAGAAAAAAATAACATAATTAAAATTGTTAAATGTAATTAAATTTGCTCTGCATGGACTGGCGCCCTGTCTCGGGTGTACCCCTAGTGCCCAATGAGCCCTGGGTGGATTAATATGTTTACAATGAATGAATAAATAAGTAAATATATAAATGATCATAAATACATAGCAGACATGTCAACCATAAATGGAAAATTAACAAATTCTTTAAAAAGTATGTGCACTGAATAATTAAATTGAATTAAATGAAGTGAAATTAAAAGTAATTTAGTTTAAATTTGAATTAAGTTAAATAAAATGTATTTAATTTAGTTTAATATTATTCAATTCAAATTATTGATTTTAAACTAAATGAAATGAAATTACCCTGAAAAACAGGAGAAAGCAGGTCTGAAAATGAATGGATGGATAAAGTAAATGAAAATAAAATATGGTTGTTTATTCCACTTTAGTTCACACAGTTCTAGCCTGAGAACTGACACAATGTGGTTCTGACATTTCAGTCATTGATTGTTTAATCCCAAACCTCCCAATGACTTTAAAGAGGATCACTGGGAACGTTTCCCACAGAAATAGTCAATAACTCCTAAACACGTAGAGATCTCTGCTCTGCTGGGAGTCACATCTTATATTGATTTGTGCTGCTGTATCAGACACTGAAATGAAGCGTGGGGCAGCATCTGTCAACATATGAACACAGCACATCCCACAGGATCATCATCAGCTTTTATTTGTTTCCACCGCTCATTGTGCAGATAGTGTCAGCCATCCAGCAGTGCATCCATTACAGAGACGCATGTGAGCTTTTGACACGCAGCGACCCTCAGATGGATGAGCATCAGCACGACAGTGAGTAACACCACTGGGATGGAAGCCTGGAGTGCAGGGGAGCGCTGGTAACTCTGTTCTTCTTTCAGAGTCTGAGCAGAGAGGAGTTTATTCAGGACGAGAGCTGGAATACGCTCACTTTGTTCACTCACTGAGTCTGTTAGGGAAAGTCATCGTCTACAAACATGGAAGGAAGCTCTTCCCTGTCAGAGTGAAGAAACACAAAGGTAACACCCCCCCCACACACACATACACAGAAAAGAACACCCTCCAATGTACATGACATTTTATCATCAATTATCATTGGTCTGCAGATACAGCCAGTGATTACCAGTAAAACCAGTAATAACCTCATTCCCACAGTGCATGTGACTGTATTCTCTTAAAGCAGAAACTTTTACCACCTCATTTGTTCTGGGGGTCACGTGATCAGCATTCATGTCAGCATTTAGAATACTCACCAATCTGTGTTTTTGATGGTGTTTTGTGGGTTTTTGGTGTCTTGTGCATATTTGTCCAATTTGGTGTTTTTGTTGTCCTTTGGTGCATTTTGTTGTCTTTTTGTTTGTATTTTTGTAATTGTGTATGTGTTTTGGAACCATTTTGTTGTCCTTTTGTGAATATATTTGTAATTTTGTTGTTAATTTGTGCATTTTGTTGTCTTCTGTATTTTTGTAAATTTGTATGTTTTTTTGCCATCATTTTGTGTATTTTGTTGTCCTTTTTTGTATATTTCTGGAATTTTGTATCTTCTTGGAGTCACTTTGTGTATATTTGTTGTCTTTTTGTTTTTATTTCTATAAATGTGTATATTTCTTTAACTTGAAAAGTTATGAATGGATTTGGTGATTAAATTTTGGTGATGATCTGGCTACCAAAAGAAAATATCTCTCAGCGTGCTTTTCTAGTTTTATGTGGTTTTGTTGTATTTCTTTAAATTTGTATGTTTTTAGAGGAGTCATTTTTGGTTTTTGTTGTTTTTGTGCATTTTGTGTATATTTTTTTAAATTTTGTATTTTCCATGTATTTTTTTATTCTTGTTGTCCTTTTGTGTGTATTTCTGTAATTTTGCTTCTTTTTGCAGTCATTTTGTGTATTTTTGCTGTACTTTTCTGTATATTTCTTTCATTTTGCATGTTTTTAGAAACATTTTGTTGTCTTTTTGTGTATTTTCTTGTAAGTTTGCAGCATTTTGGAGTCATTTTGTATATTTCCGCTGTCGTTTTTTAAACATTTTTCTGTAATTCTGTGCTTTTACTTTGGCGGGGCCACACAAACTGAGATTGAGAGCCACCAGTTGCTCACGTTTGTCATAAAGACCATCTTTATAACAATGAGTTTGGTCACTTCTGGTGTAGTGGTGCCGTTTATGGTCCGTGTACCTCGGGTTGGGTTTTACACGAGTCGAGACGTGAATATGTTTGTTGTTTATCAGTCGTTTTTATGACCAACTAAATCTTAGTAAGTTATCTCACGCAGGAATATGATGACGAGCTTCTCCCTCCCTCCGTGACGCACAGTATCCATGCCAACTCACTGTTGAGCCACGCCCACCCAGTGAAACACTCACCGTTTGCTGGTGTTTCTCTAATCATTGATCCACTTATCGATCCCACTTCACTGGAGTCTTAAAGTTTTATGCTCCGTAATCATCTGTGGTCTGTCTGTCTTTACTGAGGGCGGAGACAGTTACAGTTTCTCCTTATCACTGAGGCTCATTCTGGAATGTTTACTGGGAACGTCCCAGCAGCTATAGTGAGTTTCATGAAGAGTCATGAACAGTCATTAAAGATGATAAGATTATATTATATTATTACTATACAATCACAGTTTTTCACCACAAGTCATTTTAGGATGGAGACATTTAAGGCTTTACTGGTTTAACTGGAACATAAACAAATATTGTAAAACCTTAAAGGGGACATATCATGCTAAATCTACTTTTTTAGCCCTTAAATACATTTTGTTGTATATTTAGTGCTTAGAAGTACAGGAAAAATCAAATTAGTCTCTTCAGGAGCTCCGTAGATATCATTATATTCTGTTTTGCTCATATTTTTCAATCTGTTTTGATTTTTCTATTCTCTATTACGTTTTTTGAACTATTACATCACAGTATTTGCAGCGGAACTGCCAAATTAGTTCATCAACTCCAAGTCCAACACTTCGAGCAATCCGCCATTTTTATTTCTCGCTTTTATTTTGTAATTCAAGCTCAAGGATGCTGAAATTACGAGAGGATAAGTCAAAATGTTGGGTTGTTGGATGTAGTAACCCACACACTTCATTACACCGTCTCACAGCATCAGAACCTTTTCAAAGTGTCTGGTTGAGTTTTATTTTTTATAGAAATGTACCCACATCTGTGGGTAAGATCATTTTTGTGTGCGTGAAGGAAGCACTTCAAAGATGACTGCTTCATCAACCTCCACCAGTATAAAGAAGGATTTACAGAAAGACTTTGTCTGATTGAGGGTTCAATTCCTTCTATCTTTGGAGACGACAAACAGAGCACTTCGGTAAACTGTAAATAACGCTAAAAAGTGTGATGATAAGACGTCCCTGTCATTGTTTTGTTAGCATTAGCAGTTGCAGCGTCTTCATATGTTAGCGCTGTGTGCTCGTTTTAGATCCTTGATGATATGGCCTACGTGGTTTAATTTAAGTCTAAAGTTTTCATTAGTCATTTCATTTTGACGTTTTTGTCTTTGAAAAGACTGTATTAAAATGCATTTCGTGACGTTAGCTTGGCGCTAGCGTTAGCTCGGTGCTTGTGTTAGCTCACTTGTTAGGGTTCTGCAGGTTCTTCATCTTCATTTTCATCTCGCTCCGCTGGGTCCGACTCTGGCTCAAACATGTAAAGCTGGATGGACAAGTCTAACGTTGTTGACATTTTGTAAATAACGTGTGATTAAAAAGTTTATGCACCGCTACATAGCCGTATCTCTTCTATCAAACTACAAAAATGGCCGAGCAGGGTTGAGTTGAACCGAGTGTCACCTGAGGAGGGGGCGGGGTATGAAGTGTCTCATTTGCATTTAAAGAGACAGCACCAAAACGAGTTGCTCTCAGAAGCACATCAGAAAAGGGGTAGAAAAGGGGTGGAGCTATAATAATGAGGAATTCAGACCCAAGCATTGCAGTTCTGCTTTATATTGACCATAACTGTTTAATTTATATGTAAAAAGAAAGGATTTAAAACCATGATATGTCCCCTTTAAAGATTGGCTTCACTAAAATGTTGATACAGAACGCCAGAAAAAATATGACTGGAGGTTTGACCCAAATCAATCCTTAAAAAACTCCACCTGTTTGAATATATGCTGTGATTTAATCACCGTTCATCACATGAGAAACTGTAGAATAAGAAAGAAACAAAAAAGCAAGTCATTGTTTTAATCAACATGTAAAAACTGAAGTCACCTCTTTCTTTCTTTTTTACAATGACACCAAAAAATACACAAAATAACAAGAAAAATACACAAAGTAACAAAATACTCAAGACAACAACAGAGATGAACAAAACAGCAACAAAAATAAAGAAGATAATACACAAAACAAGCAAAAAAACACATGACAAAAACAAATCAAAACAACAGCAAATGTACACAACAGGAGAGACAGAAATACACAGAAAAATATCAGACAATACAGAAAAATACACAAAATAACCACAAAGATGCACAAATCAGCAACAAAAATACTGAAAAATGACTCCAAAAATTGCATAAATCAAATCAATTGTAATAATTACTCAAATTACTCACAAAGTAACAAGAAAATACATAGAATTGCAACAGAAATACATAAGATAACAAAATACATCAACAAAAACATAAAATTACCACAAATGTAATCTATCTATCTATCTATCTATCTATCTATCTATCTATCTATCTATCTATCTATCTATCTATCTATCTATCTATCTATCTATCTATCTATCTATCTATCTATCTATCTATCTATCTATCTATCTATCTATCTATCTATCTATCTATCTATCTTTCTTTCTTTCAGAATCCTGTTTTCTCTTCTGTCACTGTTTCTCTGCAGTGGCCGTTTGTGTTGACGTGAACTTTATTACAAATGCTTTGTGAACGAAATAACAAACACAACACAATAAGAAATCATCTTCTGCACATCAAAGGTGACACAAAATAACAAAAACACACAAAATGACAACAAAAATTCATAGAAGGGCAACGAAAACACTGAAATTACTCCAAAATTACACAAAATAAAGAAAACAACAAAAAACACGACAAAAAAATAATCAAAACAACAGCAATTATACACATAATAGCGACGACAGAAATACACAGAAATACACAATACAGATAAATGCATAAAATAACCGCAAAGATACACAAAAAGGCAGCAAAAACACTAAATTACTCAACAAAAAAAGCCCAATTGTAATAATTACTATAATAATTAAATTCAACTTTATTTATATAGAGCAAATTACAACAAAGTCATCTCAGTGCGCTTAACAAAATATAAAGTCCATAGTAAGAAAGAAAGAAAAAACTCAACAAGATCCACATGAACAAGCGTTTAGCAACAGTGGGATCTGCAGCAGAACCAGGATCAGAGGTGGCAGCCATCTGCTTCGACTGTACAATAATCAATAATGCACAAAGTAACAAGAAAATACATAGAATTGCAACAAAAATACTTTCTTTCTTTCAGAGAAAAAAGAAAACGTGTAACAAAGGACATGAACAGATCTATTGTTCTTTCTCTCTTTCTGTCGTCATAATATTGCAGTTCTTCAGAATGGGAGCTTTATTGGCGAATACAGTTATTCTGAAAACTGTTGTCAATTTTAAGAATGGGATAAACTGGAGTGTTAAACCGATGTTCTCCTGGCTTAAACTGGTTTAAACTGGTTTCTGTGTTTCAGATCCAGTGAGCCTGACTGATCTGATCGTCATCCTGATCACCATCATGTATCGATGTCCCAAACCTCAGCACAGCAGTGACTCACACACAGGTTGGCAGACAGAGACCGCACTTTATTGATGAGAAAACATAAACTCTTAAAACCTGCCAACCTGGCAACGCAGCCTCTACAGCGTTACAGCCAGTTTCTACGTAACGTGTCACTTTTTGAACGTTCAGATATTTGTATTAAAAGTAAAATGAATACAAGAACATTGTGTTCAATCCATGTAGCTTTTGTTCTTTGGTTATTCCGTTTTAAAACCAAATCAAAATAACAAATACAGTGTGATTTTACTGACTTTAAACCAAAACAGAAAGGCAGAAAAATCAAACTAGCAGCGTTTTTCTCTTTAAAATTGAATCTTGTTCTGTTTGTGTGATATTTGGATATTTAGGGGAAACTATAGACGAGAGCTTCATCATTTAAGCTCACCACACAGAGGGGACCCACAGACGGGGGCAGATCTTGTATCATGTTGTCCACCTCACACCGGTGGTAAAGACGTGTCATTTGTGTGTCGATGACGTCTCATTAAAGAGTTATTGATGCTGGAAGTCTGAATCTGTGAATATCTGCCAACTTTACCGAACAGTGTTATGGTCCAAATAGTATCCAGATAATCTGGTGACTGGCTATTGACTGTGAGGCTGGTGTGAGGAACAATAAATGTTAGAACAGAAAAAATGACATCTGTTTTGAGGGCAGTAAAAATATATTTTTACACGGTTTGATACTGCTATGCACTAACGGCAGCCGTCAACATAGACAGAAGTTGATTACAAGACACAAGGAACACCAGTTGATTCATTACACCACCTCTGGTTCATTTAGTCACATATCATGTGCATGTTTTACGTAACATTCATTTTTTTTGTTTTGATGTATTTCTGTATAATAACATTTCAATTCATCAGTCATGTGACTCACACGTTGATCCTCTTTTTGTCCAGGAGTAAAATCCGCCCCCGTCTGTGGGTCCTCTCTGTGTGGTGAGCTTAAAACATTCAATGCTCATCCTAGTTTCCCTTAAATATCCAAATATCTCACAAATAGAAGATTTAATTTTAAAACAGAAAAAACGCTTTTTTTATTTTTCTGTATTTCTGTTAATTTGTTATTGAATAACCAAAGAACGAAGCGAGTACACGGATCGTGTTTGTACAACATTACTTCTGTCTCTGCATGTGGTCTGTGTGACACACAGACACAGACACACACATGAATAAGTGGTGATGGTCTCTCTGGAGGACACTGCGATCCTTCCTGGAGGCGTTGAAGGCGCTCCTCTATCGTTATCTCTGACCTTGGACTGAGTCATGTTGCTGTGTAGAGGTGTTATCACACGCTCATTCTCAGGAATAACGTGTGAATCAGTGATCAATAGCACACCTTGGTTTCTGGGCTGGGTGCGTTGATTGTTCTCGTTGTACCTGCAGCGTGAGGAAGGTCCATCAGCGCCATCACATGCACACACGTCAAACTATAAAATAAATTAATAATAAATTACAGCAGCTGGAGCAGTTTTTATTAAAATTAATGATGATACATTTAATGATCATGATTCATTATACAGTTTCACAAGAAAAAAAGGTAAATAAATAAATAACTGTATTGGCAACAACAACAGTAACAACAACATTTGCTACGACAACAACAGCAACAAAAATACCAACAGCAATACAGGTCATAATTATAATAATGTACCACTTATTGATCAGGACCAGATCTATTCTTTATATATCTGTAACAAAGGGCAAGAACAGATCTATTTTAGATACATCTGTGACTATGACCTGACTCTGTGCTGGTGTTATCAGTGTCGTGGTGGCCCAGCTATCTGGTGATGCAGCTCCTGTGGACGTTGAGTGAAAGAGACCAATGTGCTGCAGAGTGTTTGTATCAGAGGAAGGTGATGGAGACGCTGCTCTACCCTGTTATAGCTCTACTCAATGGACAGCAGGTGTTCAACCACACACACACACACACACACACACACACTCATAATTCAATCTTTTACTGCGTTCTGAAAGCATGATATAAAATGTGAAAAACGTTTTATATTTACAGCTATATACAGGCCTGGCAGGCTTTCTCTCTCTCTCACTTATTTTTCTTTCTTTCTCTCTTTATAATGCCAGCCTGGTTAAATAAATAAATACTAAACAATGCACTATTTCTTTTGTACTTTGGATTTTTTTGAACGTAGATTTTGAAAAATAATATTTCCCATACACGCGATGCAATAAAAGGAGTTTTTAATCAAAACTTCTTCATTTTTCCTCTATTCGTCCTCTTATTCTCCACAGAGCAACAGCGGAATGTGCTTAGTGTGATTCATTTTACATTTATTTATTAAAAAAATAAATAAATAAATGAACAGCTAAGATCAAATATTGATGAAATGTATTATTATTATCATATTATCACCCAACACGTTGCACAAAATGCACAATAAGACAACAATGATGCACAATAACATAGTGAATGAACTGATGATTTGATGCAGGTTGAGTTAAATTCTCCCGTGGAGACTCTGACTCTCATCGCTGACGTTCTGGCTCGTATCGCCAACACGGACAGAGGATTATCACTCTTCTTATCGGAGCAGAGCCACAGTGAGAGGTGAGAATAAAAGCCTTTCAAAATAAAAGCCCCAGTCTCCAGTCATCAGGATAAGTTGAATGTGTTCCTCAGAGGGTCTGCGGCCCACGTGGTGGCGCGGTTCACGCTGCGTTTGCTGGACGAGGACGTGCCATTGCTCATTGACTCCCAGACGCTATGTGGGCCCTTCATCTTTGTCTGCAGGCAGATCTACAACAGCTGTGAGGGTCTGCAGGTGCTCCGAGGATACGGCCTCCACCAAGCCATTGCTGCTGCATGGAGACGGGTGTGTGTGTGTGTGTGTGTGTGTGTGTGTGTGTGTGTGTGTGTGTGTGTGTGTGTGTGTGTGTGTGTGTGTGTGTGTGTGTGTGTGTGTGTGTGTGTGTGTGTGTGTGTGTGTGTGTGTGTGTGTGTGTGTGTGTGTGTGTGTGTGTGTGTGTGTGTGTGTGCGTGCGTGTGTGCCTGTCTGTCTGTCTGTCTGTCTGTCTGTCTGTCTGTCTGACTGACTGACTGACTGACTGACTAAATACTAATATATACTAATACGTCCCTATGTTGTCATTTCTTAGACCAGTTCCATGTCAGAACGCGTCCCAACTCCAGTACCAGGAACCAGTGAGGAAGCATCCTCCATGATGATGCAGAGCACGTGAGGCTATTCTTCATAGTCCAACGATAACTAGTACCAGTGTTTGGGGACCGTTGGTGGTTCTGTGTTTTCTGTGGGGGGTGGAGTCTCTGATCATCCTCAAACAGAGTTTAGAGCAGACCTGGGCGACATGCGACTCCTAAAGTAAGAGCACAAAATTATTCCAAAAACACATCAAATGTATTTATTTATTCAGTTTATTTCCGACATGGTTGCATTCACAGAAGTTTTCTTTTTCTCTTTTTTTTTTTTTTTTTTTTTGTACATGCCGAAAAAGGAGACGAGAGAAGCAGTTTGCTTATCCGAGTCCCGTCCCCTAAAATGACAGCAAACTATAAAGAAGTACGCCACAAATGTATCATCTGACAGCAAAAATACACAAAATGACTCCAAAGACACATAAAAGCACAGCAAACTGCACAAAATGATTCCACAAATGCACAAAATGAAAGCAAGACTACACAAAATGACTCCAAATGCACACAAAATGATAGAAAAATACACAAAATTACTCCAATTATACAAATGCACACAAAATGATAGAAAAATACACAAAATTACTCCAATTATACAAATGCACACAAAATGATAGAAAAATACACAAAATTACTCCAATTATACAAATGCACACAAAATCACAGAAAAATACACAAAATTTCTCCAATTATACAAATGACTGCAAACGTAAAAGAAATAACAGAAAATTATAGGAAAACAACAAAAATATACAAAATTTACTCATAGCACAAAACAAAAATACACAAAATGACACCCAAAGCACACAAAATAACAAATAAATACACAAAATTATTCAAATTATACATAATAGTGCGCACACACACACACACACACACAGATTCCTTGCTTTGATAAATAAATAAATCGATAAATCACTATGTACAGTTTAAATAAAACTAAAGTAGACTTCAGTAAATGCTGCAACATCGCCCCCTGCTGTTAGGTGTAGGACTTAGAATGATAAAACCCTGCAGGAGTGGGAGGAGCCTGCAAATTACAAACAAAAACTCAGTCAAAGAACGTCATGTTGTTGCGTATGAAACGTCATCTCGTTTCTTCCCACGCTGTGCACAGCGCTGTGATGTGCTAATTTAACTCCTGCTCTGACTGCCTCACAATGTCCTAAAGTCACCTGTTTGTGTTCAGAGATTAAGGATTGGTTCTGTGATTGTACGTGACGTGTGGCTGATGATTTCCAGAGCCTCATAAAAGCAGGTTTAACTTAAAATGAACTCACATAAAACATCTACACATGAGATAAGATCAGACTTTATTATGAGAAACTGGGAGTATTTTACAAACCATGATAAGACTGATTAGGAGGAGGATGATATGTTGGATTAAGATAATAATAAATGCATCGAGACAAGGATTAGGATTAGTTAATCTGCTCTCTCTCTCAGGCTGCTGATGGAGGAGACGTTGTTGGACAGTTTGCTGAACTTTGCAGTGACCCCTAGAGGCGTTCTGCTGCTCCAGCAGAGCGGAGCCATCACTGAGTGCGTCCAACACATGTTCTCACGCTTCACCAAGAAACTGCAGGTGAGAAGACGCTGCACGGAGCTGCTCATACACACACAGGCTGCAGGGTTCTCGCCAGCGCTGTTGAGCGTAGGGGCCCCCAACGTTGTAATTTTGCTCCCCTACGGAGCAATGGCGCCCCCTACGCTCAGTTTTCAATAACGTAGGAGGGATTTTCTGTTGTTTTTTCCCCTTTTTTAATTGGTACTGTCGAAATGATACAAAAAGGACTTCCATCCAAAACAGAATAATAAATGTATTTATTTTAATAAAAACAAGAATTCCACAGATTTCAGAACATTTATTTAAATGTTGTAAACTGGCCAAATATGATAACGTAATATAAAGCAGCATCTGCTTGACTTCAGACGCTCACTGGTGTGAGGTAAGAAGTTACAGCACATGTGCTTCTCAGATAAGAGGAAAAAAAGAAAAGTCACTCTATGTTCCACTGCAACTGACATAGTGCAAAATGTCTTTCATTGAATGAAATCAAATAACAAACACTGCTCAAACATCAAATAAGTCAAATAAAATTTCAGCCACAACTTGTGCTCGTCTGTCGACGCACACCGACTTGTGGATATGTGGACTCATGCGCTGTTCTCCTAAAAATACAGAGAAAAAAAAGAGAATAGGAACTTACTATTTAAATAAATGAAAGCAACAATATAACTATTAAATGTTGAAACTGGCATCTCCCTTCAGTCACAATCTTTTGGAAGTCACTTTAATCCACAAGCAGTTCTCTAGGTTTTTGTGCGTAAGGCGGTTCCTCTGGTGCGTCTTTATGGCATTTATAGAAGAAAAGCTTGTATGTATAGGTTGAGGGAAACATCGTCAGCACAGAAAAGGTCAGTTTCTAATCCACCTGTACTCCTCTGAGCATGCCATCCTAACATCCTCCACGGATTGTGCACTGAGCGCCACGCTGACCAGGGAGCTCCTTTAAAAATCAATCAGCTCCAGCGGACGTGCAACCTCTTCCAATGAGGGGATGGTTTTTTAGACAGGGAGGAGAAATCTGCATTTCAGACACGGACAATAGTGATTATGTCCCTCGGGATGGAGTAGTCCTCAAACCTGGACTTGAAGCTGGTTCGTATCTGTTTGATGAAATCCAACATCAGCCCTGTCACTTTTCTCCATCCTTCCTCTTGATATGTCTGACTGGAACAATTCCAGTTTCTTGGTAAATGATTCCAGCTTTTCAACCAGGTCCATAATGGTTTTGCCTCTCCCTTGTAGCTGCAGGTTTAGCTGGTTCATATGTCCAAAGATATCCATTAAACATGCTAGAATAGACGTGGACATTTCATTTTGTAGGGAGGAAAGGTGGGTCTGTAGCTCACATCTTGCTTAATCTCACAAAGGCCTTAACCTCGTCCAGTAGCTCACACAAGTGCTCCAGCGCTTTGCCTTCATTTAACCAGCGCACGTCATTGTGCAGCAGCAGGTCATCGTAAGCGGCCTCCTCTGACTCAGCAACAAGTTGATGGAAAAGACGACGCTGAGTGCTTGATGTGCCTCTAATAAAATGAATGACTCACATCACTTCATCCACAATGTCCTTTAGTTCTGCGCTGAGCCTGCACACAGGACACTCTGGTAAATAATGCAATGCAATCCGTGCATTTTGGACGCGATCTCCTTCAGTCTCCTCACCAGACCTCTGTGGCAACCAATCATGGCAGGTGCTCCGTCCGACACGATAAGGTTGATTTTATCAATTGACAACGAATGCAGGTTGAACAATGCCTCCAGTTTGGTAAATAGAATGTCCCTGGTGGTGTTCCCTTCTAACGGAATTACAGACAGCAACTCCTTTTATCACACATAGACACACATCTGGCTGACATCTGTACTGACAGTGCTCTCATCAATAGCCAGAGATAAGTAACTGGTCTGACTCAGGCCACTGATAATGACTTCATGCACAGCATTTAACAGAGCGTCTATGCACTGATTCACTGAGACAATCACACCATCCATTGATTTATGAGTAGCCAACTGCTCCAAACCTGCCACCATCACTTCTTTAAAAACCCCTGCATCAGTGAATGGTTTGTTGTGCTGTGTGAGAACCCATGATGTCACTTTTACGCTGTGGCGTAAATCCTCAAACCAGGATCTTGCTGCTGTGCGTATATCCAGCTGTCAGGCCCCTGAGTTTCTGCCTCCACGCCTCTGTCTGGAGTGGATTTGCTTCTTTGAAGCCGCCATGCTTTGTTTCATGGTGCCATACGGTTGTTGTATTCATTGCAAAGTGCAACCACGTCAGTGCAGATGAGGCAGACTGGCTTGGCCTTCTTAAAATCAGGTAGGATGAAGGCATAGTCTTCTTTGTACGTCCTACCCTCGCCGTCAACTTTCCTCTTCATTGCTTTGGACAGTGACATTTTGTTTTGCCAGCTAGCAATCTCTTGCTAATGTCTCACAACTCTCAGCAAAAAAAAAAAAAAAAAAACAGCATCAGAATATCACGCAAGAATTGGCTGCGTTACTGACGATGGCTTAATAATCACAGTAAATGTCATTAACATGGGCTCAGATAAATACTATTTATAATGGTAATCATTTAACCATTATGTTAATAGACAATGTTTGTGAATGTGTGATTAAAACAGTAGCAAATCTGAAGCAAATTCAATTTATTTTAAAGAAATAACTTCATGAAATTAAATTTTGTTGTTTAGCAGGAAAATACAGGTTTTGTCTGATTTTGGTCAACCATTCGCTGGTCGTAAAATAACTGGCCCAAGGCCAAACTTTGATGCTGAACCCTGACCCTGCCAAGCATGAGTAACTCTATAACGATACATTTATCATCACCTTCACCAATTCAACAATAACTTTTGGCTTTAAAGAAAGGCTGGAACAAAGATTCTTTAACTTTACTTCACTAAACTTGGCCCTCAGAGAGTTATACATTTCAAAATGTTCTGCGTCGGTGGCGCTCACTCGCACACCAGGCAATCCCCCTATGCTGTGATAAATTCCTGGTGAGAACCCTGAGCTGTGCTCGAAATTGCACACTAATGTACTACAAACTCAATGAGTATAAACCAAACATGGGCAACTGGTGACTCAACCCCAAAAACTGTATTTCAAGAAGTTGAAAGGAACATAAAGACTGACATGACAGACAAAAACACACAAAATGACAAAGACAGACACAACAAACAAAACGACTACAAAACACACAAAACACATTACAGAACAGCTCCAAAGACACGCAAGCTGTCAACAAAATTGCACAAAATGACAGGAAAATACAGAAAACAACAACAAAAATACAGAAAGTGACCTCCAAAAACGCACAAATCGACAAAAAAATACACAACGTTGCAACTAGAACACAACATAAAAACACACATGACTCCAATAACACACAAAAGGATTAAAAACTGACAAAACAACTAAACCACAGACAAAGACAAAACCATTTCCCCCCTCTATTAATGCACAGGTCGGTCATTATTCTAAATGCTGACATGAATATTGATCATGTGACCCTCAGAACAGATACAATCACATTTTTGTAGCCCTTGCTGTGATAGAATTGTCCATTCCTGGTATATACTGTCTAATATACTGATTTTCAAAACCTTCAAAACAAGAGCCCTATTTATAAAACAGTTAAAAACAAAACAAATGGAAGACGAGAAGAGATGCTTTTATTTTGAAAAGGGGTTGTTTTTAGCTTGAAGCCAGTCCCAGCACCACTTTACATTCCACTCGCAATGCATCATGGGACGGTTGAGTATGACTAGACCAGAGGTCTGCAACCTTTACTTTTGCTTCATCTCACTTGGATTAAAGCTGAAAAAAATACCTTCCCATCAATGGAGACAATAGTGTATACAATTCTATACAGTAAAAAATGATATTGAATAACGTTATGTAAACAATATCTTTTTAATTGATGTATTTGAAGGTCTACAAAAATAATTAGAATTTTATAACACATGATCATGTGATCAACACATGCTCATTGCTAATTTCTTGCCACACATAAAACATGTATATTTAACCTGTACATTGGTGGTTAAATTAATCTGTTCCCACACAATTAAAATCTCTATTTTCTTCCAGAATAGTGTTTTTGTTGGTTTAGTTTCTTAACAGGGATTTAAAACTTAAGGTTAGCCACAGGTGCAGGAAAGTTGATGGTCTGTAGATGTTGCAGGAGGTAGGAAAGTGCTGAGTCATTGCACAACGTGATTTATTTTAATGTTGACTCATTATTATATCATGATTTTATTTGGTGTCATTAATCATTGATATCCTCTGTAAGAAAATAACAATTCTTTATTTTGATATATTTTTTCTAAAGCTATAGGGAGCCATTATAGAAGAGTCAAAGAGCCACATAAGGCTCCAGAGCCGCAGGTTGCGGTCCCCTGGACTAGATTTAAAAAGTAGTATACATCCAGTTATTTCTCACATACTCAATTTTTTCATACAATCTAATGTGAACACACTACAGATTCATTTATCACTTAGTATGAGTAGTACATTAGGATGATAAGTCAAACACAGCCTTTGACTTAAAGCTTAGGTTCCTAAAGTGGGGTACGGGTAAACGTAGCAATCTCATCAAAAAAGCGCAAATATAACGAGAGCTACATTACTTCATGGAATTATATTCCTTACAGATTATTATTATTATCTTTAACTATTATATATTGTTCCTTGACAGGGTAGGTATAAATTCCGAGACAAATTTCACTGTAGGGCTACATTATGTTGTGACTATTTTAATATTAAAAAAAATGTTTGTTTTCTTTTTTCTTTCTTTCTAGAATTAGCTTTTGGAGGGACATTGTCGTCATTTGACCCAAAACTGTTTTTACCACCTGAGAAATATCTCTAAAGTGAGGCATCTTTTATCAAAATCAGATCTGGAACTGGTCATACATCCATTTATATCATCTCGTATTGACTACTGTAATTCTGTTTTTACTTGTTTTAATAAGTCGACCCTAAACAGACTCCAGATCGTTCAGAACGCTACTGCCAGACTTTTAACTGGTGCTTCTAGAACATCCCACATCACCCCATTCTTGCTACTCTGCACTGGCTTCCAGTTAAGTTTTGCATAGAATATAAAATATTAGTTCTCACGTTCCGAGCATTACATGGTCAGGCCCCTAAATATATCTGGGACTTGTTGTGCCCCTACTCATCAGGGCGATGCCTTCGGTCTTCAGGTCAGGGTCTCCTAAAGACCCCAAAAACTAAATTTAAGACCAGAGGAGACCTGGTGTTCCAGGCTGTAGCTCCCAGACTCTGGAATAACCTGCACCAGTCTCTCAGGGAGCGCAACTGTGTGGTCACTTTTAAAAAACTGCTGAAGACTACACTTTACAGAAAAGCTTTTAGTTACTGGATTTTAATTTTTATTTATCCTTTAATGTTGCTGTTCTTATATTTATGCACTCTTGTTTTATTATTCTATTGTGTTGCACTTGTACTTTTACCACAACTCTGTACAGCACTTTGTGATTTTATCTGCAAAAAGCGCTTTATAAATAAACTACTTACTTACTTTTGATCATGTTTTTTGTTCCCATCTTTGACAAGATGCGCCAGCTCCGATATCTGACACTATTTTTATACTTATTTAATTTGAAAATTAAAGTGGTTGACTTGTTGAATAAGCCTACATTCTGAGTGAACTCATCTTTTAATAAATCCATAAGTTGATCATTTAAACTGTAAAAGCGGAGCTGTCTATGATAAGTGCTGTAAACGTACGACTGGAGATGATGGAAAAGAAGTGATCAGACCTCTCTCTCTCCTCTGTCACCACTTCTACACACACACACACACACACACACACACACACACACACACACACACACACACACACACACACACAGTTCCCTGGTCATCTCATCAGTGGAGTGATAAAGTGATGGAATGACCAAAAAGCACCACTATGTTCAAGCGACTCATCAGAGGTGATTGAAGTGTCTCCTTAGAAACGGGTTTAAACGTTTTGCTCCAGGAGTCCATCAGATAGAAAAATACTAGCAAAATCAGAGCATGTGGTCACGTGACAGCTGTAAAGTGAAACATTCTCCAGGCATTCTCCAGGTCACATGACCTGGAGAATGCCTGGTCATGTGACTACTTAATTAATTAATTAAATTATTATTTCAAGGGACCCCATTTGAATTCCAGGTGACCCCACATGGGGTCATGACCCCAAGGTTGAAAAACACTGCATTCCATTATGTTTTTTAGGTGTGCAGTGGTGGGGGGTACATAGTTTCAGGTTTAATGTCTGAAGAGGTACGGGACTGAAGCGAGGGGGTCAAACTCATGTTCACTGAGGGGACGAACACGGAGCCTGATGCTCTCAAACAGGCCCCAGATTTAAGGTGGGGGAAAAAAACCCAATTTCAACATTCATATTATCTGATTTGAACTTCTGCGCATAACTGACATTTACAACACAGCTACGTATGATGCTGCATGTGTGCAGGTGAGCCGCTGTGAGAAGTTCGGCTACGGTGTGATGGTGACGCAGGTCGCAGCGACCGCCCCGGGCGTCGTGGCTCTGCAAAGATCAGGTTAGAGAGCGTCCTGATGGCTCTGTGAAACGTGCTGACGTGGTGATGTCACTGTGTGCAGGTTATGTTCGAGCCCTGGCAGTGGAGCTGTGGTCTGTGCTGGAGTGCGGCAGTGACGACGTCCGAATGGTTCGACCCAAACCCACGCCCATGGAGCCCATCGACAGAAGCTGCCTCAAGGTTTGTAGAAATACGTCTACGGTCAGGGTTATGTTTCAGAGAGCGGGGACCCCCACTGTAGCTGAAGGTGGTTGAACACAGACATGAACATTGAAGAACAGTCATGTGGAGACAGGACCATCTATAAGGGGGAATGAAGGGGAGAGATTTTTGGGGTCCATCCATAAAGTCAGTAAAATGATGGTCCATTGTTCTATGAATCTGTGATAACCACATTTATTTAATCATCTGAATAATATCCACTGTTATCCAGGAACGTTTATTATTATTATTATTATAGTCATCTTAATCCTTGTTTTAATCACAAATAAAATGGATTATAAATGACCAAAAGTGCTGGAAAAGGAGGTGAAATGGGATTTTAAAAACCACAGAAATTGGTTAAAAGGTACAAATTAGAGTGGACAAAAATGGACAGAGAAAGTGGTAATATTAAAACAATTAATAGGAACAATAATTTAAACTGGCAAATAATGGGCATGAAATATGGTGAATGTGGTTAAATTGACAAAAAAATAAGAATGAAAAATGGTGAAAAGACAGTAAAAGTGACAATTATGGGTCAAAATATGAGACATTAGGTGAAAATGTGCAGAAAATGTCTTGAAAGTAGAAAAACTTTGCAGAAAAGGTATTGAAATGTGATGAAGTGTCAGAAATGGGAGTAATGTAGCAAAAATGCATTAAAAGGAGCAAAAATATGGCAAGAAAAAGTGATGAAAATAGGTTAAAATATGACAAGTTTGGTGTAGTTGCAGAAAAAATTGTAAAAATAACCAAAAATTAGCTCAAATTAAAAAAATATTCCTTGTTTCTTGAAGGAATCTGGCGACCCCCTCCCAGTGGCTTGCGACCCCAATTGGAGTTGTGAACCACTGGTTTAGATAACTACTTCCCACAATGCATTTTGAACAGAGGGTCAACCCATGTGCAGACGTGGAGCAGTGGGAGGAGCAGGCGTTTGTAGTCAGTTTATCACAGGGAAAACGTTCAGGAATAAGGCGCGCTCTGATTGGCTCCTTCTGATAATTATGATGATGATTATCATTATTTATTTAAATAAAGTGAACACTTTTCCTGATGTTTCAATGGTTTGATTTTCTTACTGTTTGCTGCATGTTTTTCCTCCAGTCGTTCCTGTCGCTGGTCAACCTCCTGTCCTCCTCCCAGTCAGTGTGGGAACTGCTGAGTCAGCAGCCTTTAGCCAATAGGAGTGAATACACACTGAGGGAGGTGCCCACGTCAGTCCCTGTGAGTGTCCTCGCTGCACGTCTCCTTCCAGCCTCTAGAGGGCGTGTTTGCACTTCTTATTTCTGTTGGATTTGGATCCCACTACACGTTCCCAGTTTGACCAGGTTGACCAACGCAGTCCTTTGATTCTACAGGATCTGATCGACAGGTTGATCTCAGTGGATTCACAGCACAAGATTCATTCTCTCTTCCACTACGAGCAGTCACACACCTTTGGCCTGAGGTAGGACACACACACACACACACACACACACACGCTTTTCACTGGAAAAAGTGCGTGTGTGTGTCAGGGTTGGAGTCAATTACATTTTTCAATTACAATTACATTTTTCAATTAACCATGTTCAATTACATTTCAATTACTTTTACAGTCACCAGCCTTTTTTCCAATTACAATTAAATTACAGTTATTTTTTGTCCTCAGAAAGTCAATTACAATTACGTTCTCAATTACAAAATTTAAATTACAATTAATCACAATTCCTGAGCCTGAAATAAATAAGCTAATAAAAGTTAACCTTCCTCTTGTGTTAGCTTTCTGTTAGCATCTCTAATGATAACTGGTCCTAAATCAGCTGTAAAATACACTAAAAACAAATATCTATCATCTCATTTATTTCTTATCTATTTGTTTCCTTGTTAAGCTTCATAATCAATAAAAATATAGGTTTTAATATTTTGGTGTGGGCAGCTGAGCCATTTTTGTGTTGATTTATATATTTTTTATGGTAAAATGTGGGAAAGCTTGATATTAAACATATTGTAATAACTGTTAACTACATATGTGTAGAACTGTAACGTGGTTCCCCAGTATAGCGTTAAATTATAACTGGTAATTGGAAATTTCTGTAGAATTTTCATGGGAATAGACCTTTTTCACGACAACCGGAAGTGGCTCCTCCTGGTGCCGAGTCACTTCCTGTTTATGCGAGTTTAAGGGAAAATTATTTAAATTTTTTTCAACAGCGTTGCTCAACTTGCCAGCTTTTTCTTTCGCTGACGAGGAGGCAATCACAGCGGTGAATACCCAAACAAATATACTTGATAAATGGTATAAGTTCTTCCATGAAGAATATATCACAGCTATCACGGTCAACACACTGGTGCTGTATCACAACCTGCAAATGTACTAATGATTATATTTACTAAAAATATATTATCTGACAAATTTATACAATTTACCATCTTAGATGTTTACCTGTAGCAGCTTTAGCATAGCTAGCTTACCGTGAGAGGACAAGCTGCTGTTTCTGAGCCCTCTCGAAGGCAGACTCACTCTACGGTGGTGTGATAAAATTATTCCAGGGATGGAGACATGGAACAGCTCCAATTTTAAGGCGTCTGATGGTGGATCCGCTGACAAAATTCTCCTGAGTGAAGTGACGGTGTCGTGTAGAATACAGATTCAGGACCCTCATCCCTCCTAACTGCTTAGATCCACTGCCTCCTTTGGTCTGGGTCCGTCAGAAAAGTGCGGTTAGACATGTACGGCTGTTTTCTTGCCCCACAAGAGCAACCAGGAACATAAGAGCAACCAGGAACACAAGAGCAACCAGGAACACAAGAGCAACCAGGAACCCAAGGGCAACCAGGAACCCAAGAGCAACCACACTGAGAATGAGACATTTTTATCACTGTCTAACGCTAAAGCTATAGCCACAGGAAGTTGTTGTGCACCACTTCCGGTTCAAAATGCGGAAGTGTGAAAAAGGTTTATTACAATTCCAAAGTCAAAAATCTGAATTCAATTATAATTTATTTATGATTACGACAACAACTGATTTTTAAAATTACACTTAGAATTATAATTATGCCATATTTGTAATTAACTATCAATTACACAATTGCAATTGTAATTGACCCCATCCCTGGTATGTGTGTATACTGGGAGTACTGGTGAGTTTGGAGTGCTGAGTGACATTATGAGGCGACCGTGGCTCAGGTGGTAGTGGGTCGTCTTCTGATCGAGAGGTTGAGGGTTTGATCCCAGTACCTGACTATGTGTCGAAGTGTCCTTGGGCAAGACACTGAACCCTAAGTTGCTCCCAGTGGTCGACTAGCGCCTCCCATTGGTGTGTGAATGAGCGCTTTGGGACTGCTTCAGTGTGGGATAAAGCACTATATAAATCAAGTCCATTTATTGTATAGTTTAAGGAGTAGCAGCAGCTTCACGTGCACAGAAATCATCGATATATTACACCTTTAAAAACATCCTCAGACACTTTAAACACTTTTAAACATCACAAATCTACTTTAAAGGTGTGATATAAACACATTTATTCTCATTATAACTCAATTAATTCCAATTATGAAACTTCTAAACTCATGTAAACATCAAAACTCACTAATACATTTATAATGCATTATATCACACTTATAACACACTTATAACATATTTAAATAGTTATTCATCTATACTCACTTATATTACATTTATAAAGCATTATATCACACTTATAACACACTTATAACATATTTAAATAGTTATTCATCTATACTCACTTATATTACATTTATAAAGCATTATATCATACTTATAACACACTTATAACATATTTAAATAGTTATTCATCTATACTCACTTATATTACATTTATAAAGCATTAACACACTTATTATACATTTAAACATCAAAACTCACTTGTAAGACATTCATAGCACATAGGCTTCCAAATACCTCGAGTGTGTGTATCTGTTATTTTGGAGTAATTTGGTCATTTCCAAATGTTTATTTTAATTTTATTTCACCTAGAGTAGGGGTCTGCAACCTGCTCTTTGACGCTTTTGCAATGGCTCCCTATAACTTTCAAAAAATATTAAAATAATGAATTGTTATTTCTTACAGAGGGTATTGATTATTAGTTACATTAACTTCAAACAAAATTATGATAAACAATTTCTTAACCTAAAAATAAATCACATTGTGCAATAACTCTGCCTCTTACTTCACCTCCTGCACCTCTGTGGCTTTAAATCCCTGGTAAATAACTAAACTAACAAAGACTATACTCTGGAAGAAAATACAGATTTTATTTGTGTAGGGAAATCTTAATATGCATGCTTGATATGCTGCAAGGAATTAGCAATTAGCATACAGTATATTGACCATGTGTGACCATCAAATCCATTAACTTATAACATTTTTTGATATTATTTTAACTGTATATAATTTCATACACTGTATTGTCTTCATTGAGAAGGTTTTTTTTCGGCTCCAGAAGGACTTTAATCCGGTGAGATTAAGCAAAATGGCTCCTTTGAGAGTAGAGGTTGCAGACCCCTGACCTAGAGTTTGTCCAGAAGTGAAACCTATGGTTTTGAACTCAGGGTGGGAGGGGGCGCTAGCGCACCATCTTTATCTATTTCACTGCACAGCTCCTCACAGTGACGAGTTAGAGTCACGTGTGCGACCACAGCCAATCACTGCGCACACAGCCAAGCAGACACAGACCGTAAACACACGAGTGAGAGAGAGGAAGATAGTTCACAGGAGAGGGGGAGGGGCGTCTGAGCAGCTGTGCTCACACTGATATACTAGCAAAGCTCTCAAGTCTCACTGATTGGGTCTGATGTGAGTCACTGATGTGCGTGCATGCGCGTGTGTGTATACAAAAATACACATAATGACTCCAAAAAAAATATATTACAGAAAAATACACCAAACAAAAAATAATATATCAAAATTAGTAAAAAAAAAAACCCCACAACAAACACATTTATTATGCGCATAATAATAATAATAATAATAATAATAATAATAATAATAATAATAATAAGAATAATACATTTTCTTTGTGGACGCCTTTCACAAAACCCAAGGCCAGCTTACAAGCAGAGTCAAAATAGCAACAATAAAAACATAGAATTACAAAGCAGTAAATATAAAACATAAAAATGAGAGATTTAAAAAGGAGGTAGGTAACATTTTTACTAAAAACCAATTATAAAAAAACAGAAGTTTTGCAGTGTGGTGGTTGGAAATCAATGTGAGTAGGCTTGTTTGAACATGTGGGTTTTGAGACGTGATTTGAAGATGGTCAGAGTGTCAATGTTTCGGATGACAGGTGGGAGGGAGTTCCAGAGGTCGGGGGCAGAGCGGCTGAAGGCTCTGGACCCCATGGTGATCATGCGGACCGGAGGGATGAGAAGGCCGAGAGAGGAAGATGATCTGAGGGTCCGATTGGGTGTGTTTATGTGGAGGAGTTCAGTGAGATACGGAGGAGCGAGATTATGGAGGGCCTTGAAGGTTAGGAGGAGAGTTTTGTAGGCAATGCGGTGTGTGATTGGGAGTCAGTGGAGTTGTTGAAGAACAGGGGTGATGTGGTGGATGAAAGGTGTTCTGGTGATGATCCGGGCTGCAGCATTCTGAACCAGTTGTAGTTTATGTAAGGACTTTTGGGGGAGACCTGGGAGAAGGGAGTTACAGTAATCAAGACGGGAGGTGACCAGAGAATGGCAGTGCTAAATGAGGTGGGGGAGGGTCTAATTAAACCAGGGAAATTGCACACGCTATTTTTGCGGGTGCAAATAAACCCCTTTATAACACTACAGAGTACAGAGTATGTACACCTCTTTGTACATCCAACCTTCAAACACACACTCATTTGGCCACAATTGACAACTCTACTTAAGCTCCTCCCACTATATGATTACATGCTTCCGACGGGCACTGTACTAGTACATTTAGACAAACAACTCACTTATATTATATTCATAAGGCATTATATCACACTTATAACACATTTAATCCCATAACACACTAATGACTCAATCAAACACATTTACTAATTTGAACACGTAACACATTTTAACACATTTATGACACATTCAAACACTTGAAACATATTTAGTGTTTAAAGTGTCTCCCACATGTCCACAGTTTAAAAATCTACAATTTTTGAAATGACGATTGTGTTTACTAGATTCATAAGTTAATAAATACTAGACGCGGCTCCTTTTAGTGTCAAGCTCTACTTTGAGCTCCTCCTAACTACATAGATCAACAACTTTATTGCCATTCAGGAGAAAAAGCAGCTTCAAATGTGACAGAAACAGTCGTAGATGTGATTGTTTGGGTCTCATTTCCTAAGTTTCTGTTACCCCCGCATCATCACGGTGAGGTGTGTCCTTCTTCATGTGAAGTGTGACTAATGGATCCATGGGGTGGTCATCAGTCATGCTGCCAGGAGGATTACAGCTGCTCTGCTTCTAATTGGTCCAATTAAAGCTCACGATGCAGGATGGCATGCACAAGTCTAGTGAGCGTTAAGGTCAAAGGTCAGTCAGAGATTGTGGGTTGATCATTTTAATAAAATCAGATGAAGAAGAAGCCGTCCTGTTGTTCTGGATTTCATGAAGCGTTCAGGACTCCCTCCTCCTGTTGGAGAGTCACGTGTGCTCCGTGCTGCTGCAGAGTCAGAGGGACAACAGGACGCATACGGACCCCAACAACTGGCACAGAGACACGCACCTCATCCTGACCACCTGATTAGTTCTGTTCATGCACAATTTGTCTTTAATTGCCTAGAATGTGCTCTGAATCACGCAGAATAACCTGTAATTGTCCAGAAACATTTCTTTAATCATGCCGAAAAATAAGATGATCATAATCAGACCCAAAAAGCCTGGAAGTACAAAAACAGACTAGAAAAAGACTAAAAGCAGACCAAAATGACCAAAAACCCGAAAGTGACTTAAAAAAGACATAAATCCAGACCAATGAAAAAGACCAAAAAGAGACGAAAACAGAACAAAAATGGACTAAAAGCACCTAAAACTTATTTAAGACACTAAAAACCAAGCAAAAGGACCAATAAACAGACATCAATAACCTATAACGGCCAAATTAGACTAAAAACAGACTTAAAGGACCAATAAACGGTTCTAAAAGGACTAAATGCAGATTTAACTAAGAACAGCTTAAACAACAAGAGACTAAAAACAGAATAAATATGGACGAAAAGGAGTAAATGCACAACCTCAATGACTAAAACAGACCAAAAACAGACTAAAAGGACCAAAAACAGACCTAAAAGACTGAAAAACAACCATAAATGACCAATAACATCCAAAGCAAACTAAAAACAGACCAAAAACAGACTTAAAGGAGCAATAAACTGTTCTAAAAGGACTAAATGCACAACCTAAAAGACTAAAAGAGGCTGAAACAGAGCAAAAACAGACTAAAAGGACCACAAACAGACCTAAAAGACTGAAAAACAACCATAAATGACCAATAACATCCAAAGCAAACTAAAAACAGACCAAAAACAGACTTAAAGGAGCAATAAACTGTTCTAAAAGGACTAAATGCACAACCTAAAAGACTAAAAGAGGCTGAAACAGAGCAAAAACCGACTAAAAGGACCACAAACAGAGCTAAAAGACTAAAAACCAGTAAATAGACACAAATGACCAATAAGAGAGCAGAAGAAGAAGCTGTCCTGTTGTTCCTGGGTTTTATGAAGAATTGAAAGATTTGAAATGCCGGTCACAGTCACAGAACTGATCCTGAACCAACGGCTCTTTGGCTCTGGCTGTAAATGTTGTGTGAGAGAGCCGTGAACAACAGCCCGTGTGTTAGCGCCGTCTTTAGCAGGAGCTGAAAATAAAGCGTGAACATTTTCCTCCAGGGTTTTTCCTGCTGAACAAAGCTCACAGATGGCTCTGGACCACAGAACCACTTGGCCCTGATGTCTGTGTTTGTTTCATGGCAGACTGCTCAGCGTGCTCTGCTGTCACTTGGACTCATTCCTGCTGTTGGAGAGTCAGTACGACTTGTGCTCCGTGCTGCTGCAGAGTCAGAGGGACAACAGGACGCACCAGGACGCCAACGACGGGTACAGAGACACGCACCTCATCCTGAACACCTGATCAGTTCTGTTTATTCACAATTTGTCTTAAATACATTTTTATTCGCCCAGAACTTTATTCCTGCAGAATTTGGAATCGCGCAAAATGACCTGTAATCATCCAGAAAAGTTTCTTTAATCATGCAGGATGTTGCTTTAATCAAACAGAATTTGTCGTAATCGTACAAAATATGTCTTTAATAATGCAGAATTTGTCTTTATTCATCCAAAATTTGTCTTTATTCGTACAGAATTTGTCATTAATTGTGAACAATTTGTGATAGCGCAAAATGAATTGTAATCTTCCAGAAAACTTTCTTTAAACAAGCAGAATTTGTCTTTAAACAAGCAGAATTTGTCTTTAAACAAGCGGAATTTGTCTTCAATCCTGCAGAATTCTGCCTCGTTTGCTCGACTCCTCACACACATTATGCTCTCTCTGTTTATCCGTCACCAGTCTGAATGGCTTTAGCTGTCAGCGCTAACGACCGAAGCTAACATCCTGTCAAATCTGTACAAATGTGTTATTAGGAGTGTGTGAAATGAGGGAATCTCTGCCACTTGTGCTCAGTTCTCCGTCCCCTATCAGGGGGATCATGGTGGACGCTCTGTCCGTGGAGAGGAACCACGTGTTGGTCCGTGTGGGCGCGCTCGGCGGTCCGTCTGAGCGGAGGCTGCCCTCACGCTCGCTGCAGGAGGTCAGGAGCCTAATTTATATGAATGCAGAGAAATAGTCAGAATTCAAGTTATATAGCGTTTTCTATGTTGGCGAAATTTGAAATTACATTATTACCATTTGTGTATTTTGTTGTTCTATGTATTTTTGTTGTCCTTTTATGTATTTTTTGGTAATTTTGGATGTCTTTCTGAGCCTTTTTTTTCTTCTTGTGTCCTTTTTTGTATTTTTGTTATTTTTTGTGTATTTGTCTGTTTATTTGTAAGTTTCTGTAGGCTTTATTTCTGTGTATATTATGTTGTCCCATTGTGCATATTTCTCTCCTATTTCTCCTGTTGTCCTGTTAAGTATTTGTGTTGTTCTTTCGTGTATTTCTCTGTTTATTTGGGGTTTTTTTGTAGTCATTTTGTGTATTTTTTGCTGTCATTTTGTTGTGATACACGCACAAGTTTTTTGATTATTACCAATTTTTAAGCACCATGATGTTTTTTTAGCCTTTTTTGCATCAGTAGATTTAACACTGAATTGTCTTCCTGGTAAAACTTTATTTGAATTAAAATGATCAACATTCATATTGTATATCGCCATTTAGAGAAAAAATATCATTATATGAATTTTGGTCCATATGTGTAGAGTTGTGTGGTGCTAAACTCCGCCCACTCCTGTCCATGCTAATGTGTGCACTGATGAAAGGAACTCTAACGGCGGCCATTAGCATTCCTCTCGCCGCGCGCCGCCTGATTGCATCGGCGTGTTTTCACACAGACATCAATTATTTAACTGTTTACTCTGAAACTAAAGGAGAAATTAATTCCTGCAGAGGTGAAAGGAAGCAGAGGACATGCGAACTCCTTACTTGGCTTTTTTTTTTATTCTTAAGAACCGTTTCCTTGATACACATCTTCTCCCGTAATCCTTTTAGAGACACGTCAGCGAGGACGGGATGTGAGAAAAAACAGCAGGAATTGTCACGAGCGTACAGGCGAGGGAGGCCCGCCTTGGAAAAGCTCATTAGCATTTAGAGCATTTAATTTTCACACCGAGCCGGAGCTTATTCACAGCTCCTGGAAATGTGACTCACAGTCAGAGAAATGAGTTCAGCACGAAAGGTCGACGATAACAGAAAAAACAAACAAAGTCGGAGAGAAAGAAAGATTATTACAGATACTTTTTTTCATTTAAAATTAAGGAGGCAACTTTTAGACCCAAGCAACATATCTGTGGCTCACCAGCTTTTTGTGCATTTAAATAAACAACAAATGCTAGGAATGCTACGATGCATGTAGATATTTTTGATATATTTAAGAAAGTATAAATAGTATTTGTGGACAAAATATCTAGAAAATACTATGAAGGGAAGCCTTGAATGCTTCTCTTGGTAAAAAGAAACACAGTTTTAGATATCGTAGCCAGATATCCATGATAGCCATGAAGTATCCGAACTACAATAACATTCAAAAGTGACTTACATTCAGGTGCAACTCTTTTGGATGTTTTACACAAAAAAATATACATTTCATGTAAAGAAAAGCTGTAATTAGGTGGAACATAGAAGCCGAAAAATAAAATAAGACGACCATAATCAAACCCAAAAAGCCTGGAAGTACAAAAACAGACTGAAAGCAGACTAAAATGACCAAGAAAAACGTTAAAAAGACTAAGATAAGGGGTGTCCCAATTCGATATTGATATCAGCCAGAAAACGAATATTGGATTTTACCGGACTGCATCTAAAATCTCTGATATAGTATATTATATTATATTTATTCAATTGTAGAATACTGTAGATATTATATTGAAGGTTAAAATGTATGTGACCAAATGGTTTATAATAAATGGGTCAGTTTTTCTCATCATACTGACTATTGTTCAGACCTACCAGACTAAAAAACAAGCTAAAGGAACAATAAATAGACAGTAATGACCAATAACAGCCAAAATAGACTAAAAACAGACCAAAAGAACCACTTTTCCCCCTAAAAATTACATTGTTGTCAAGATGTTGTGTTTCATGCACAATGTGTTGAAGTATTTCAGCTTTTGATAAATGGTCACTGTTGTCGTTTAGGTGAAGTGGTGAAAAAAGTTGAGCTAATGCTGATGAAATAAAAACCAGTTTGTGTTATAACTGAGTGTTGTTATTTCCTCAGGGTGAACGACCTTATCCCTGGCCCATGTTCTCCTCCTTTCCTCTGCCAAGCTGCTATACTGTGGACCCCCCAGAGATCCACCAAACCCTCCAAGGTACAACAAAAAAAGTCTGATTTTGGTCCTTTTTGGTTCAGTTTTTCAAGAGTTCAAATAGTTTCAGTCTGACTCCTGTGGATTGAAGCTAACATTATGACATGATGTGATTGGTTCATTTGCAGACTCTGATATCAGCACATTTGTGGCTACATTAAAAATCCAACAGGAGGAGGAGAAGTGGTTGGAAAGTTGCCGCGACCAGTATCGTAAAGTCATAACGTCACGACCCAACGCACTGAGTGGAACAGGTAAGACGACACCCAGAGGCTGGCATCGTGTGTCTGCTAACGCTAACCTTTCAAACGGAACATTCCTCTATAGTTCTTTGAACTGAACCACTGGAAACACACTCATTAATATCCCAGATTCAATTGATTAGGTTAAAATTCCTGGGTGACAGACTCTCTGGAACGACGAGGGTAAAGGACCCGGGTAGGGTCCTCTCGTCTTGGGTTAGTGGAATTTCAGGCTTATTACTGGGCTAGTAATATTAGAAATATTGATAATAAAGATGATTGTCATGATGATGATATTAGTAGCAGTTAAAGGTGTAATAACAAAATGTTTCTGCGATATATCGCAATATTTCATCACGCAATTATCGAATCAATCCAAAAAATGTCCAAATTGTTTTTTTGGATCATGTTTGTAATGTAGCGTAATTTTGCTCCCCTATGGAGTAATGGCGCCTTTTCTGTTGTATTTTCCTTTTTTAATCGGTACCGTTGTAATAAATGTTGCACACTTGGACACAAAGGGACTTCCAGGCACACACGGGTTGTTTTAACTACCTTTTTAATCTGAATTACCCAGAAACGCATACATCAACCGCACCGTCTATTTAAAGGAGCTGTGTGATGCTATTTATCACCTCAAAAACATAGTATTTGAGGTTTATTTTCCCCAGACTTGCCTGTTTTCTGGAATTTTAGCCTCTGAAAAGTGACTTTCTGAGCAGTTCTAATAAACGGGCTGTTTTTGGGCCTACTTATGTATATTCATGAGTAGACGTGTCTGTAGACACTCGCTCTTGCGAGGGAGCGCTATCCACACTCGTGTTATTGTTTTCAGCCCAAAAACTGCACATTACAGTAAAACACATGGATATTTAAGCGGCTATTGTGATTGTGAGTCAGACAAACACTGTTTTGGGTGTGTGTGAGTGTGTGTGCACGCGTGTCTGTGCGTGCATCCTCCTCGTGTGTGTGTGTGTTCCAATATTACTGCAGGTCCCACATAAAACCTGAGTGGGTGCAATGTATATATACCCAGGATGAGTAACTCTATAACTACATTCATCATCACTTTCAACAAATAACTTTTAGCTTTAAGGTAAGGCTGGAACAAAGATAAATTTGGCCCTCAAAGAGTAAATAATGTAAAAATGAATAATTTCGTGTGAGAACCTTGCGCTAACGTAAATGCCCGGTCACGACCATGTCAGTGAACGCACCATCAGACCTTGTTAAACGACCTCACTGTTATTTTTTTTTTAAGAATTTAAGAACTTAAAATAATTAGAATCTGTTGTAGAAGCAAAAGTTAAACTTTTTTGAAAAATGTAATTTGACAGTTTGATTAACATTCCACTTGTTTTTGATATTTGTACTTGAAGTACAGTTAGTTACAATTTACTTGTTCTCGCAAGTTTAATAAACATTAAATAAATTGTATTTCATACCATTTTGTAGTTGTAAAAGTGAAATTTGTAATAATTGATATTGTGATATATCGTGATGTATATTGTATTGTTATCAGGATATATTGTATCATAACATGCAGATCGTGAATCTTATCATATTGTCAGATTCATGGCAATGTACACCCCTAGTAGCAGCAGTAGTCTTAATAACAATAATAGCAATAACAATGATTATAGTATTAGTGATAAAATTTAGAAAACGTTTGTTATATCAATACAAATTTAAATAATATAATATAAAATATAAAATTCTAAAATATAAATGAAGAATTGAAATAAATGGTGTAAACATGGCGGCGTTTCGTGTTAGTTAAGTCTCAGTTCAGTGAGTGACTGATGATAAAATAAAGACATACGGTAACTCTGAGCTTTTTTATTTAAAGCCTTTCACAGAAAGCGTTGATCCTCCTTCAGGCAGAGGGTTTGTTTTTGTTTGTCTCAACGTTTCCACGCAGAGATCCTCATTTGCAGGCACTTCTTCTCACACACTGGAAGCATTTCTACGAACGCAGACGTGGTGATTACGAGCATTCAGCTCAAAGTGCCGATGATTCACGGGGTTGTCTCGTTTATCCAAAGGGTTTCATGTTAACCATGTACTCGTCAGCCTATGGATGCTTTCATTTGTGTCTTTTAGTGAGTCTTTGAGGTGATCATTGTCCTCTGTGAGATGTTCATTAACCACACTTATGTGTTTGAATGCGTTCGTTTCCACGTTGGATTACAAGCACCTGCAGGCTTTCACACTAAAACATTCAGGCTCCTCTTTTATTGCACATGAATTTACGCTAATGAATCTAATTATAGATATTTTAATAAGAGCGAGGACGGAGACGCTCCCAGACATATCTGTAAATCTGTCACGATAAAGTCTGTGTCTTTAAAGATTAAAAGTACGCGGCAAACTAAAGCTGGATACGACATGGAGGAAGATGGAAAATGAAAAGGTAGAGAGAGATAAAAACTATCAGCAAGATAAAGAACACAAAACAAAATACTGTATAAGATGGTGTAGAAAAGAAGATGAAGAAGGAAGAGAAAACCACGAAGAACATAAAAAAACACTGTGCAAAGAAAATGAGCATAGAAAATGAAAAACTAGATGAAAAAATGTAAAAGAGGAATAAGTGGGTGAAGAAGGTGACAGAGATGAAGAAAAGACCTCAGAGGAAGAAGATGAAGTGTAAGTCAGAGGAGAGGATGAAGATGAGGAAAAAGTGTAAATAGAAATGATTTAAGTTCAAGTCGACCATTTTTCTTGAACAGTTTGAGCCCATTTTTGTTTATTTTTACCATTTTTCTACAACTTCACCAAACTTGTCATATTTCAACCTGTTTTCATCTGTTTTTCTTGCCATGTTTTTGCTCCATTTAATGCATTTTTGCTACATTACTCCCATTTCTGCCACTTCTGCATCACATTTCAATAGGTTTTATTCACATTTTTTCCACTCTCAAGACATTTTCAGCACTTATAAACCCTTTCCACCACTTTTCCACCTAATGTCACATATGTTGACCCATTATTTAACCTCTTTTCACCATATTCACGATTTGTCACGCCCATTATTTGCCAGTTCAAACTAACCCTCTTTACCACTTTTTCTGTCCATTTTTGCCCACTCTAGTTTGCAATTTGTAACCAATTTCTGTGGTTTTTAAAAGCTTTTCCACTTTAATGTTGTCACTTTTAACCCATTTTATTTCCGATTAGGATTTCCATTTAAGATGACTATAATAATAAAAATAATAATAAATGTTCCTGGATAACAGTGGATATTATTCAGATGAATAAATAAATGTGGTTATCACAGATTCATAGAACAATAGACCATCATTTTACTGACTTTATGGATGGACCCCAAAAATCTCTCCTTTATGCCCCCTTATAGATGGTCCTGTCTCCACATGACTGTTCTTCAATGTTTATGTCTGTGTTCAAACACCTTCAGCTACAGTGGGGGTCCCCGCTCTCTGGGACCTTTATTTTGGGGGTCCCCGGTCTGAAAAGGTTGGGAACCACTGATCTCGAGTCTTTCAATGAGAAATGTTGCTTTCTGACGGAGTGAAAAGCCTCTGGTGAAACTCTCTAACGTGTGTGTGGTCTTCATTGAGCCGTCGATCAGCTCTCAGAACAGGATCAAAGGAAGTGAGCTGGAAAATGGAGCCAACATTAATCCCTCTCCTCTCTCCGTCTGTCCTCAGTGCTCGCTGACCTTCTAGAGAAAGTTGTTGCCCATCTATCCAGCTCGGACGCTGACTGCTTCTTCTCTGCGGCTCAGTACAAAGGTCAGTGCAGAGAGGAAACACAGCCTCCACAGTTTAGTGCAGAGTAAACACATGAAGGCGCTCTGCGGATCACTGGAGTAAGACGCAGCCTGTGGGCTTTTGTTACTCGCTCTACAGAGTCCAGCTGATGGATTTTCAGATTAAAAGGTATATACTTTCAGTGGTTTTACAGTTGAACCTGAACAACAGGAAAATACTCAAATATATTTAATCTTGCACTGTATGGTAAGTTGACTTTATTATTAAGTCTATGTGTCTCCTTCTGTGAACAAATGTGATTCTACACAAAAATGGTCACAAATCCACAAAAATGGGCCTAAAAATCCTCCTTCAGACGCTATAAACCCAACCTGGCAACCAAGCTTGTTATGTACAGTAGTCTCACAATCACATTTTATTTCCTTTGTAAAGTTCAAGGAAGTAACGAAGCATATGTTAAGGTTTCATTTATTCAGACAACTCTTCTTCAGGCAATTTACTTGATCTCCTGACATGTTTTGAATGTCCTCTGCCAGACTTTGTCAGAACTGTCAGCTGATCACTTTGATGTTTCTTTTGATGTTTCCTTGATTTAAGCATAATAATTCCAGCGAGATTATTTTCGTCTTCTTTTTGAATACGTTAAGGTTTTCATTTATTAGACAACTGTTCCTCAGGAAATCCAATTTGATCTCTTGACATGTTTTGACTGTCAACTGCCAGTCTTCGTCAGAGGCGTCTGCTGATTGCTTTAATGATTTTTTTGACTTCCGTAATAATTCCAGCAAGATCATTTTTTAATAATATGTTAAGGTTTCATTTATTCAAACAACTGTTCCTCAGGAAATCCAGTTTGAATCCACTGGAATTAGTCAAGGAAACATCAAAGGAAACATCAAAGCAGTCAGCAGAACCCTCTGATGAAGAGTGGTAGTTCACAGTAGAAACATGTCAGGAGATCAAAGTGGATTTCCTGAGGAACAGTTGTCTGAATAAATAAAACCTTAACATATTGTTTAAAAATCTTGCTGGAATTATTACACGGAAGTCAAGGAAACATCAAAGCGATCAGCAGTCGCCTTTGAGGAAGACTGGCAGTATATTTATTTATTTGACAGGGACAATGCAGTCAGACTCAGTTACAGCAAAAGATGCAACTGATGTGATGCATACAAAGTGTATAGCTAATGCTATTTCTCAACTCCTGTCCCTGGTTGAGCTTCTCTCTAGATACAAAATGTATAAAAGCACAATCTTAAACACATATGACCTTATTTACAGCAGTGATCTAGCATTTATACATTCCCACATTCAGCTCACACAGATACACTAGCTCATCACACCGCACTCGCACTATTAAAAACATAATTTACTAGTGGGTGCAACTTTGTTGTGTTTTAAGCCACAACTTGAGCCTGGACGTAAACAGTTTAAACTGTGTGATGCATGTGAGATGGGTAGTCAGTGAGTTCCACACTGACCAAACGTGGTCCTACGGCTGGGGACTGTGTAGTTATTGCTGGAGGTGCTACTGGTGACTCTGTTGCTGCTTTGTCTCTGTATTAATGAACTTAGTGGCTCTGGTGAAAGGTTATTGATGCATTTGAATATTAGTTTAATAGAAAATCATTTATTAAAGCTTTCAAAACATAACAAATTATATTTCTTGAGTATACTGCAGTGGTGATGGTGGATTGTTTTTTTTAGCCATAATTTTGATTGCTTGGTTGTATAATGAACCAATGCCCTTTGTGGCTGAGGGAGCTGCTTGGCACCATGCTGTCATGCAGTATGATATGTGGGAAAAGATCATCCCATTCATGTCAACAGTTGACAGTCAAATCAATAAATAAATGAAGCTTTAACATATTATTCAAAACAAAGACGAAAGGAATCTTGCTATAATTATTAACAAGGCAGTTTTCAAATAATACGATGTTCAAAAGCTGGGACACAGATACCTTAAAAATCTCCTTAAGTACAATAATGAAATCTTGGAAAACCAAAGGATGCAGACGCTGCGTTGCCAGGTTGGTTATTTCCCTCCCGTGCCTCTCTGTGCTGTGTGTAGTGTACTGTATTTCTCACTGCTCTGCTTCAGAGACGTTTATTCCATTGTTTTTTGTCTTTGAACCTTGAGGGGACATCCGTCATGTTTCCCATTTGTGGGAATGTTTTAAACACTTGTTTCACAGCCAGAGGCCTAAACAAATTCATCCAGAATCAAGCTAGGGAAGGAGAAAAAAAGATGCTAATTAGATAAAAACCTGGAGAAACAAATAAACATACATTTCCTGGAGCTACTGAAGCACTAATGGCATATTTTTAAAAATCTCATTTTCAACAAAATGCGGCTCAGATATGAAACGTGCATATAAGATGATGTATTCCCTCGTGTGGCTTGTGTAAGATCCTCCCAGCGATCAAAGTGCGACCCAAACTCATTACGTTCCACACACACAACACACACCGTGTAATTGTTTTTTATGTAAATGTGCGGCCTGTGGTAATAACATAATAGTGATGTTTAACATAACGTGTTTCAGAAAATTACAGCTCTGGAGCGTAAAAGTATGAGTGATCAATTCTGTCATGGAAGTTCCCGGTTTGAATCCAGTGAACAGGGTTAGCGTTAGCTAAAAGAGCGTTAGCCAAACTCTCACTTGTAGTTTCCTGAAAATGTCATATATCTAGTTACATTTACTCAGGGCAGTGATTCTCAAACTTTTTTGGTGTTTCTCACTCTAATAGCAAACAAGTAAAGTCATATTTCATAATAAATCAAAAATCAAAAACTAAATTAAACTTACGACCTACATAAAAATCAAATGTAAACATGCAGCAATCAATCAAAAATACAGGAAATAATGAAACATTGTTTACAATCTGTGACAAAAAGCTTAAAAAATCCAAAAAGTCAAGTTTGTTTTGTTGTTTGATGTAAATCGTTACTTTTACACTTTAGTTCAAAGTTATATTTTGTTCCCGGTTGCATATCTAACGCAGTCTAATAATTTAATGTTCTTTTCATTTTTAGGCTATTCATTATTACTTTCTTCATTAGTTTTGTTTAGTGTTAATAATATTTATTGTCAATGCAGAAAGGTTTTTAAGAAGATTGGCAGGAAATTAAAAATTCCCTCCTGTTTGTCGCGCCCCACCTGTCATACCGCCATTCGCCACCGGGGTGGGGTGCGGCCCACACTTTGAGAAGCACTGACCTCGGGTGACCATATTTAGGTTTCCAAAAAAAGAGGAGACCTATATTGACCTCGTCATATATACTTAAAGCACTCAATGTTTACCTGAATCTACCTTGTAATGACATAATAATACATCATGTTTATATAGCGCTTTTTTGGACACAAGTCGCTTTACAAAATTAAGGGATTATTCTTTCACTCCACACTTAGTGGTGGTAAGCTACTGTTGTAGCCACAGCTGCCCTGGGGCAGACTGACGGAGGCGAGGCTGCCTCCCACCACCACCAAAATATTATAAATAAATAAACACGTTATTGTCCATAAGGTTTAAAAAGTAATTTATCTCTTCATAACAAAGACAAAAAAATAATCTGGAATGATTTGTTGTACATAATAACGATCTGTCCTGGAAAAATGTCATATAAACCTTCTTAAAATCTCTCAATCATTGAAACAATGAAACATCTCCTAAAAATGAAAACGATCACAAAAAACTCGAAGCTTCTTAAACATTAAATAATCATTAGATATTCACTTCAATAAATAACTGTGAAAGTTTTATTCATTCAGACAACAACTTTTACTTTGATCTCCTAACATGTTTCGACTGTCAGCTGCCATTCTTCTTCAGAGGTGTCTGCTGATCGCTTTGATGTTTTTCCTTGACTTCTGCGTAATAATTCCAGCAAGTTATTTTTGTCTGCTTTTTGAATAATAAACATAACATGTTAAGGTTTCATTTAGTCAGACAACTGTATTTTTCAAGAAATTTACTTTACGAGAGAAAACATCAAAGCGATCAGCAGACACCTCTGTAGAAGACTGGCAGATGACAGTTGAAACATGTCAGAAGAGCAAAGTAAATATACTGAAAAACAATGAAACCTTACTGTAAAAGGTTCCCATCCTTAATTCCACCACAGGTTCTTGACTTGTGGTTTGGGGCCCAAAAATGGGTCTCACACCCATTTATATTTTAAACTTTTCTTTTCCCATCTTTGACAGCAGAAGTTTGGTTTTTCAAACTAATAATAATAAGAAAAGTTGGTTTTATATACTTCTTATATTGGTGTTTTTTCTCTTTAAAATGCATTTAATTTATTTGGAATTATACCTGCACTCTTTTTAGATTGTTTGCTTCTTCTCAAATTCTTTTTTTCAAAATAAAATCTGTGAATCATATATCACTGTTTCTCAAGCTCTGTTTGCAACATTTACTCGAGTATGAAGGTGAGCCAATACATTCAAACACAAGTATCCGTGAATAACACTTCATTTGGGATTTTGAAAACAACTGTTGGAAAATGGTATCATGGAAAACTTTGGATGATGCGATTAAAAGTTTATTAAGGTTTATTTGAGCCGCTGTAGCGCGTGCTGTTGGGGATGATAGATGCTGCTTTCTCTACTAATGGCTCTCATAACAATAAGTTACTCCCTGAGGCTGCAGCTTTCTTTATTTTCAATATTACTTTCACACTAATTCATCTCAACTATTAGAGGTCGTCCCCAGTCTGCAAACCAGATTAACTCTGAGCAGCAGCAGCAGCAGCTTCCAATATTACCGTACTCTCACAAGCTCCTCAGAAACAGCGGGCGGGCCTTGTTAATCTAACCCTCAAACCTCCTCCTCCTCCTCCTCACTGCAGCTTCAATCACACGCCGCACAGTGTAGAACACAACGTTTCAGAGCAGAGACGAGTAACTTTCATCACAGCACAGACACGAACATGATCTGAGGGTCACATGATCAACATTAATGTCGATCAATGATGTCAGCATTAGATCAATGAACCAATCAGAGCATTAACAGGAAACAACAAAGGCTGTGTGTTTTTGTTGCCCTTTTGTGTAGTTTTTTCATCGTTTTGTGTTTTTGTTGTCCATTTCTGTTGTTGTTTTTGTTGTCAGTGTGTTTTTGTGCATACTTTAGTTGTCCTTTTGTAAAGTTTCTTCTTAATTTTGTGTTTTTTAAATCTTTTGCATGTTTTTGGAGTCATTTTTTGTATTTTTCTTGTTATTTTGTAAATTTTTCTTTTTTTGTTTTCATTTTGCATTTCTGTTGTAGTTTTGCTATTTTTGTTGATGTTTTGTTTCATTTGGTGTGTTTTTGGAGACATTTTGGGGGTATGCTACGAAGCTAGATTATTATGTCCTGGATTCATCTCAGTTAGCGGGCTTCACCTAACCAAACATTCCCAGTCAGAGAGAAGCTGTCCTACAAAGGTCGATAACAACACGCTAATTTAAGCCAAGTGATTTCAGCCTGGCTATGTGTGCGCTCCCATAAAAGGGGTGGAGATTGCAGCGTCTGACCAATCATTACAATGGAGAAACCTGGCAGAGCGAGTGTCTTTACAATGAAGGAACGGCTTATCATCGTAACGAGAGGGTATCATGTAAAAATCTCTTTTTCAAGCATTAAATTATGTTAATGTGTCATTCCCTACTGGAAAACATACCTTCAGTGTTTCTCAGATTGATTAAAATATTTTAGCCATTTTCCTGCTGTTTTGCGCGAAAGGGACGAGGCTCCGCCTTGGGGACGAGGCCCTTCCCCCCTCCTATGTTCTCTTCTTTAGTTCAGCACACAGCACCCGCCTCTGCAGATTTAGCTTTTGATTTACTTACTTTAAATCATTTTCTATGAAACCCCTGGCTTATGTTGTCTGTACTCATTTATGTACGCATTTAAAAAATAAATAAATAAAAGCTCCTTCCCCTCCCGTCACTGTCTGTATAGCAGCTAATGTATTGTAGCGAGCTTACACTGTACCATTCTTATAATACAATATTCCGTGTTTGAAGGGGGAGTGTTCGTGGGTGTGTCAGACAGGATAGGAGTTTCTTAAAGAGACAGAGGTGAAATCAAAATATCATGAACAGTTATTTTTTATATTTGTCTCATTTTCCAAACAATTGTGGGGAGCATAGTTATTTGAGTATGCTATAGAATGGTACTATGTACCTGAAAATAACATGATACCCCCCTTTAAACAAATATAATGAATTCAAATTCATAATGACAGTGAAGAGCAACAGTGTTATTGCAGCTCACCAGGAGGCGGAGCTTTTATACTTGCTCAGATCTGATCCACTTCATAACTTGGTCCCGACCAGGTTAGGTGTTGCTTAAGTTTAAAATTATGAATAATTAAAATCCATAATTCAGACCAAAAACTATACTGTTGTTACAGAAAAATGCAGGAATGAGAGAACCCAGGCAGGAAGCTGCTGACACCGAAAGCGTGAGATTATTCATTTTATGAATCCATTAGATGATAAACAGCAACAACACACACGCGTTTCTATTCAAGTAGACTTATTTATCACACACTGGGATGAGAGCACATTGTTTCACTGTAGTATGTTCCTGCTGATGTGGTCAGCCTCACTATAGCGTATGAATGAATGAATTCCCCCATCCATGCAGACAGAAGCATAGGCTTCATCAGCTGACTGTAGATCAGTCCATCAGTCATCTCCTTCATGGTCAGACATCTTCTTTCCTAAAGGATGTCATCAGTAAATGAAAGGATTGCACCAACCAGGATCTTCTATCAATGGGCAGGTCGATTTCTGAAAAAACTGATTGGTCAGGAGGCGGGGCTTTAGCACTGGCTAAGATCCTAGACAGATTCCAGATCTCCACTGATCCCTCACACACCCTGCACCCCCACTACACTCTGCTGCCTTCAGGGCCCAAGTACAGGTCGCTCCCACTGAGGACAGAGGGTCAGCTACAGCTTCCTCCGTCTGTTAAACAGCTGATCGCACACAAAATTTCTCACTTTTTGCCATTTGTTTCTAATCTATTGTTATTGGGTTTTTTTTCAACTATTTATTAGTGAACTCATGAGTTTTACTGTGTGAATGGATATGTACTGTGTTTTATTGGTTCTGTTTCATTGTTGCTGCACTGGTGCTCTGATGAATAAAGTATATTTTAATTTGAGAAGTTACCATGGTGATTTAACGCCGTAAGATGTTAGCAAGCTTCGTAGCACAGCACGCACTGATTAAATCCTGGAAGTTAGCGCGATAAGAGGTCATCTAGCTTTGTAACATACCCCCTTTGTGCCTACTTTTGCTGTTCGTTTCATTATTTGTGTATGTTTGTAGCTGTGTTTTGGGGTTTAAATTCCCTTTTCATGTTTTTTTTAAATATATTTTCTTCTGTTATTTTGTGTCTTTTTGTTATTGGTGTGTTTTCGTGTGTACTTTTATTGACCTTTTGTATAGTTTCTTAAATATTTTGTGTGATTTTGGAGTCATTTTTTGTGTTTCCCTTGTCATTTTTTAAACTTTTTTCTCATTTTGTGTTTTTCTTGTCCTGAATAGTTTCTTCATTATTTTGTGTTTTTTAAATTTTTTTGGAGTTTTTCTCGTTACTTTGTATATTTTTCTTTCATCTTTGTTTTTATTTTGCGTTTTCTGCTGTTGTTTTAGCTATTTTTGTTCTGGTCATGTGTGGTTTTGGGCTAATGTTCTGTGGTTTTGTGCATACTTTTGTTTGTTTTGTATGTTTGTAGTCATGTTTTGGGGTTTTTAATTCATATTGTGTATTCTTGTTGTCTTTTTCTTCTGGTATTTTGTGTTTTTGGACTCATTTTGTGCGTATTCTTTGAGGGCTTTATTTTTCAAGCCTATTCTACAGTGACAACTATTAGGAGGACAGGCACAGATGACGGAGACAGAAACATGGTTCTTTCTTGTGAAGCTCCCGCTAGCAGCACTAACTGCAGCACTAACGTCTCCTCTTTTAACCACCTTGTTTAACAGCGGAGGAGAAGCAGCTCCAGAGCGTGGTCTTATCATCTGTGGAGCAGCTGGGGATCCACACCTGTCTCAGGTAAGACGTTTGATAAACTCCTGTGCGCGTATTCACAAAGCATCCTAGGCTAAAAGTAGCTCTTAGTGATGAATCTTAGAATTCCTCAAATTTTAAGATTTTTCTTATAATTTTTCTTAGTTAGGATAAAAGTAATTCACAAAGCTTCTTAGGCCCGAAGAGAGCTCCTAAGGTAGTGAGGAGGACTTTTAAGAAGCCTAAAAGTGTCTTAAACACACAGAAACAGAGAGAAAGAGGGAACAACGTATTGATTAGCATTACTAGTTACTTCATTAACAAAGTTACTATTTTAATTACTTACACCAAAAAGTAATGCGTTACTGGAAAAAGTCACTTTTGAGTTACTTAGAATTAAAGAATGTATTATTTATTTTGGGTCATTTGTGTCCATACAGCTTCATATTAGTGCTGTAATAATATAATAATCCACTGTTGATCAACTGCTATAAAACAACCATAAATGATGTGCATATAAAGCACAAAACAAAACAGCTGCTCCAAAATTAAAACAGTAATTTTTCAGCCTTAACACAGTAATGTAAAGTAAGCTGTGCATATTCCAGGTACACATTCTGCTGTTGAAAATGCTTATGAAAATAAATGTAGAAAAACAAATTCAGAGCATTTTTCTCAGCTACACAATGCTAAACATATCAGGCTAATGAGCTGCTGTTAGCAGTGACTCAGCAGCAGCGACAGGCTTCTTATTAACAACAACATACCGTGCAATAGTTTGGCTGACCTGTTCCTGGATAACAGTCACAGTCCTTTAAAATCCATCCACAGCGTTAGCTTAGCTTCACTGATGCATCTTTTGGAGACAAACATAATGCATGTATTTCCACTCTGAGAAGCTTGTCCTGTTCTCGCATTGACTCACCATGATTGGCGCACGTGATGTAAACAGAAACACGCTGACAATGCTTCTTCTTCTACTGTTTTACCGTGTTTGGCACGGCATCCCGCAAAAATACAGTATGTAGCGCCACTGTAAACAGGAAGTACACTGCAGCTAGCAAAGTAACGGACAAACGCACCATATTGTAACGGTAACTGCGTTATTTCTTTAGAAATATGTTGCGTTACAGTACGAGTTACTGTCAAAAGTGATGTTACTACAGTTGTTACAGGGGGCATTTTGAGTATTTGTGTTGTTTTATTGTGTGTTTGTCTATTTTGTTTTTGTGGCTTTGTGTGTTTTTGTTCTTCGGTGTCATTTTGTCGTCATTTAGTGTGCTTTTTGTTGTTGTTTAGTGTGTTTTTGTTGTCATTTTGTGTATTTCTAGAGGTTTTGTGTGGTATTGTTTCTTTTTAAAGTTATCTGTTTTCTCCATATTAACCCAACCAACCCTAAAATGTTTCATTTTATGGTCTTTTTTAAAATATCATTTGAACAATCCAGCGTTTGTTGTTTTATGTCCAGGTACGGTCATCAGCTCCGCCTCCTGAGAGACGACGCTGGCGCCTGTAGTGAGCTGACGTTGCTGATGAAGCACGTGAAGCTCTTCCTGTCCACACAGAGAGTCACACCCTCCTCCAAACTCCGTATCCTCTACATTCTACTACCACAAGTGCTTCAGTGTGTCATTAAAAACACTGCTTAGGCTTTTTAACTCCGCCCCCAGTCACCCAGCACCACGGCTATCCAGGACACGATTGGTTGGCGTCCACAGTCTTCCTCCTTATGGCGGGAAACGCTGAGCGCTCGTTACGGTTGTTGCTCGACCTCTCGTCTCTGCTGACGTCAGCGTTTATCTGGCCTGCCAGGATACATTCCTCTGTGAGTTAAATTATCTCTAGTTTCATTACTCTGTGAGTTAAACCATTTAACGTTTGTCTCGCTTTGTGTTTCAAACTTTTGTCTGTGTGTCGACACTCCCAGTCACTCCCAGTCACTCCCAGTCACTCCCAGTCCTCTGTAGGACGTTTTCTGTTTTTATATTTAGTACTCAGATTATTTTTAGTTTGTTAGTTGGTCGCTGATCTGTTTGGTTTATTCCCTCACTGTTTTATGCTCAGGGTTCTTGTTAGTGTGACTTTTTCGAGGCATTTTGTCTATTTCAGTTGTTGTTTTGTGTGTTTTTGAGTCATTTTCTTTGACTTTGTCTTTTTGTTGTTGTTTTGTGTGTTTTTTGTTGTTGTTTTTTTTAGCTATTTAGTGTATTTTTGTTGCGTGAGTTTAGAGTTGCTGTTTTTTTTTTTTTTTCTGTAGTTGTTGCTGTGTTTTTAGTAAGTGTTTTAGTTGTCATTTTGTCTATATTTGTTTTGTCAATTTGTGTATTTTTGTTGTGTTTTTAGAGTTATTGTGTGTTTTTCTGTTGTTGTTTTGTGGGGTCTTTTTGGAGGTATTTTTTGTATTTTTGGAGTTATTTAGTGTATTTTTGTTGCGCGCATTTAGGGGGTAATCTAGATGACCTCTTAACGCGATAACTTCCAGGATTTAATCCATGTGTGCTGGACTACAAAGCTTGCTGAAGCTGAATCACTATGGCAACTAGTCTTTCACAGCTAACCTGGTCCCGACCAAGACTTTCTCTAGCTTAAATGTTAGCTAGTGATAAAGTCCCGCCTCCTGACCAATCAGATCTCTTAGAAAACGAGCTGTCCAATGAAAGGTGATGTGATCACGTCACTGTGTAGATCTGATGCGACTGTAAAAAAAAAAAGATGCTGACAGGAGAGAAATGTGATCCTTTCATTTATCGATGACATCCAATAGGAAAAATAAGATTTATATCTGATGAACTGATAGAGATGTAAATAATATAAACTATAAACATATTTGAACTTATGATGTAGATCTGTATGAACACAGGATCACAGCCACAGTAACACGTTAAAAACAAAAGAGAAAGTGTTTATTCTCCGTTTATAATCTCACAAATGTAAACATTAACACTCATTAATTCCTGCATTAATAACTTTCTGCTTTTACTGCAGCACCAGTGGTGTTTTGTGTCTGAATTATGAAATTTAATTCTTCATATTTTTAAACTTAAGCAACACGTAACCGATCAGCACCAGGTTATGAAATGGATCAGATCTGATAGAGTATAAAGGCTCCGCCTCTTACACTACTGTTGCTCTTTTCTGTCATCATGGATTTATATTTATTATATTTAAGATCATAAACTGATCTGTTGTTTTGTGTATTTTTGATGTTGTGTTTTAAGAACTATTGTGTTTTTCTGTAGTTGTTTTGTGTGTTTTTGTCATTTTATGTGTTTTTGTTGTTGTGTTTTTAGAGTTATTTTCTATTTTTTCTGAGGTTTTGTATTTTTTGGAATTATTTTGTGTATTGTAGTTGTGTTTTTAGAGTTATTGTGTGATTTCTGTTGTTTTGTATTTATTTTGTCTATGTTTGTTGTTGAGTTTAGAGTTGTGTGTTTTTACATTCATTTTGTGTATATCTGCTGTTGTTTCTGTGTTTTTATTCATTTTGCATGTTTTAGTTGTCATTTGTATATATGTGTTGTTGTTTTATGTATTATGAGCCATTTTGTCTATTTTTTGTAATTTTGTGCCTTTATTTTGAAGCTGCTGTCTCTTCTTCTTGATCTTTCTCTGCCAAACAGACCTGGAATAAAGACGAATTGTTGTTTTCTGTGAGATTTACATAAATATATCTGATTAAGTTCCCACACGACTGCGTTTCGTTCCTTGTTAAATCAACAGGGTCGATTTCTCATGACAGGAAGTAAAGGGCATGACCAATTAGAGGCCAAAGCTAACGTTAGCATGCGTGTGCACACTCTTCCTTTCAGTTCAGAGACAAACTCTGAGCTCGTCTTCATTTCCATGGCTCTTGTGTGGAGTCGTCAGAGAAACTTTTCCGTGTCCATCACAGGTCCATGTCCCAGCGGGAATGTCTGAGTGTGGGATCTCTCCTCTCTACTGGTGCACGGCTCACTACGTGGAGCTGCTGCTGAAGCAGGAAGTACCGCTAGTTCACTCCGCCTTCAAGATGTCAGGGTTCACCCCGTCTCAGGTAATACTCAGCAATTAGTCATTATTATAGGAAAACAACTCTAAATGTATTATAATGGGTCTTATTTTGATTGGTTAAACCTCAAATATGAATTCTACATTTATTTACACAGTTTAGGGAATTCTGAGCAAAACAAACCTGAAAAAATTAGACAAACACAAACAATCAAAAACACACACAAACAGACAAACACACACAACAAAAAGACAAACAAATACATTGCACATGCACAAAATAAACACACACAAATGCAGATAAGGAAACAAACATTCTAACACATGCACAAATAAATGAATGCGTGCAACAAATAAACAAAAATATCAATGTGCACTGACGAATAAACAACTGTGCACAAAAATAAATAAACACATGCATTGTAAATCAACAAGTGTGCAAAAACAAATAAACACAAATGCAAACAAACAAAATTGACAGATGCACACAAACTAACAAATGGGCACAAGCACACGAAAACAATCGTTCACACTTGCACGAAAACAATCGTTCACACTTGCACAAACACACACACACACAAACACACACATACACACAAACAAATGTCCGTAAACGAATAGACAGTGCACAAGAGAAGAAAAGTTCTAAACAATCAGACTCGCACACGGAGCTGATTGTGTGTGTGTGCGTGCGTGTGTGTGTGTGTGTGCGCGTTATCCCCTCAGATGTGCATCCACTGGCTGACCCAGTGCTTCTGGAACTATCTGGACTGGGCTGAGGTGGTGCACTACGTGCTGACCTGTGTGCTGATGGGTCCGGACTACCAGGTGTACGTGTGCGTGGCGGTCCTAAAGCACCTGCAGTCAGACATTCTGCAGCACACGCACTCACAGCAGCTGCAGGTCTTTCTCAAGGTGGGCGGAGTCTAAACAGACCAGTGGTTTCCCCAACACTTCCATCCATAAGTCTTGACATCTTTGGGATAATTATTGTTTGATTAAAGTTTGTTTAAAGTTACTGTAGTTACAGTCAGGGTCACAGGTCAGTCTCTAAAGAGTCAAATCTTCCTACTGAGTCATGACTCATGAATCACTAGTTTTCTGAGCATATGTTGGAGCTATTTATGATGTTTCTTAAAGGTCCAGTATTATGCTGTTTCACCATCTCCATCTGTTCTAAGAACCCCAACAACAGTGTTTGAGGTTTATTTCGTAATCTCGCCTCTTTCTGGAGTTTTGTCTTTCTGAGCAGATCTAAAAATGGGCTGTTTTGGAGCCTACTTATGCATATTCATGAGTGGGCGTGTCTGTAGATGCTGACTTCATGCCTCGCTCTGAGGGTGATCAGTGATCACCAAAGTGATTTTCTTTTTGCTATCTCACACACTGTAGTTATTGTTTTCAGCCAGAAAACTGCACATTACAGTAAAACACGTGGACATTTAAGAGGCTGTGTTTATCACAGCAGCAGCAGCAGCGTTAGTAATTCAGCTGCTTCAAACACCGGAATGTTAAGCTGCTACATCACTTCCTTCTCCTCCTTATCTCTTCTACCCACATGAATAGTTTATTTAAGGTGATAATCATTTGTTTTGTCCAACCGCTGCGTCGCATTGGGTCACAACACGTCAGATCAAGTCAAAGACGATATGAGGCGATATAACTGCTTCTAAAAATGGAACAGCTCCCTTGGTTTTACCCCGTTGCTGCCCACTGCTCCTCAGGGAGGGGTTAAATGCAGAGAACACATTTCGTGTATGTATGCCTTTAGCTCAGAGAGAGTGGGCGTGTATGTGGCCAGCAGCAGGTATTTCCTGGAGGGGGCGGTTCAGACTTTTGTGACATCACAAAAGTAAGAGGTCGGAGCAGCAGCTCAGAGAGCAGGATTAGTGAGGATTGCTCAGAGATGCAGGAAGGAAGCCCAATAATACTTTGGGGTTGTTTTTGATAAGGAATAAACATTGTAACAAGGTTAAAAGCTCAAAAACCTTGATTTAGCATGATATAAGACCTTTAAGCTGTTTTCCATTTATTTTATCTTTCATTTAATTTAATTTCCATTTAATTTTATTTAATTTAATCTTTCATTTCCATTTTTTTCTTTCATTTTTATTTTGTTTCATTTTCATTTCTGTGTTGTTCTATTTTTTATTTCACTTTTATTTTCTGTTTTATTTTGTTTTATTTTTTCATTTTATTTCATTAAATGTTCATACAAAAACATGATTCTACATGAATTAATGCTGTAAAGTCATATTTTTGATAATTTCAGCATAAAGCCTGTAAATGCAGATCCAGATGAAAAGGTTTCAAAAGAGGGAAGTTTCTCATTAAAAGCTACAGAAAGTCACACAGTGTATAAATCCTCCCAGTCTGTTATTAACTCCAGTATATCACCACCAGCACCACCAGTGTACGAGCTGTAACCTGTAACTGACAAGAGGCCATAGCTTCTAACGTATGGCCTCCTTTAACAAAGTCCTCCATCAGCCTGGAACTCATTTGGTCCTGACTTTAGCGACTCCCCCCTGAACCATCACCGTCCTCCTCCTCCTTCAGTCATAAACTATACTGTAACCACTACGTATTTGTTTGGTGATTATCACACTGCACATTTCAAAAACATGTTCATCACTTTTATTGTTTGTGTAACACAGAATCACTGCAGTCTCTCCTTAATTACTACAAATACTTTGTTACGGAACAAAAACAAGGTTTTTCAGCTACTTTTCTGAAGCCTTTTATTGCTTACTTTATATCTTTACACGATTTTATGTATTTTATATATTTGTTACATGTTTTCCTTGCTCAACTATTCAGGGGAAGGAATATTATTTTTAATATATTAAAAAATCACACATTTACATTTACTAGTATTTTTGTTGTTTTGTGTTTTTCTTTTCAGAGTTATTTAGTGTATTTTTATGTGGTTATAGTGCCATTTTGTGTATTTTTCTGTTGTTCTTTGTGTGTTTCAAGTAACTATGTGTGATTTTAGTTGTCATTTTGTATACATTTGTTGCTTTGTGTGTTTTTGGAGTCATTTTGTGGATTTCTGTTGTTTTGTCAGCAAAATGATGGTTCATTGTTCTATAAATCTGTGATAACCACATTTATTTATTCATCTGAATAATATCCACCATTATTATTTGCTCCATAGTATGTAGTCATCTTCAAGATGGAAATTCTTGTTTTAATCAGAAATAAAATGGATTAAAAGTGACCAGAAAAGGTGGAAAAGGTGGTGACATAGGATTTTAAAAACAACAGAAATTGGTTAAAATTTACAAATTAGAGTGGATAAAAATAGACAGAAAAAATGTTAATATTGGAATAATCAGTTTGATTTGGCAAATCGTGAATGTGGTTAAATTGGGAAAAATAAGCATGAAATATGTTGAAAAGAGGTTAAAAGTGACAATAATGGGTCAACAAATGTGACGTGTGGTGGAAAGGGTTTATAAGTGCTGAAAATGTCTTGAAAGTGGAAAAAATGAGCAGAAAAAGCATTGAAATTTGATGAGGAAGTGTCAGAAAAGGGTGAAATGTAGTAAAAATACATTAAAAGGAGCAAAAATATGACAAGAAAAAGTGATGAAAACAGGTTAAAATAAGGCAAGTTTGGTGAAGTTGCAAAAAAAGGGTAAAAATAAGCAAAAATAAACTCAAATTGTTCAGAAAATATTCCTAGTTTCCTGTAGGCATCTGGTGACGCCCTCCCAGTGTCAAATGGGGTCCCGGCCCCAAGGTTGAGAACCCCTGGTCTAATGTATAGCAAGTGAAGCTAAAGGACAAACATCTGAAAATTTAAGCTACGTAATCTAGTGTTTTTTCCTTCTGAACATATGAAGCATGTAAACTGATATTATAACAGACAGTTATTTAAATTAATGCTAATAATCACGATTAATCTGTTTAATAGCAAGTAAAGCCACTCTACACAACTCACTCACACGTGCTGTCCCTCAGAGAGACACTGACTGAAGTGGGTCACATGGTGATATTGTACAGCTGTGGGGAAACAACTTTGGAAAATTATATTTAAGATGTGATTATTGTTTTTATTTACCAACAAGTTTCTGCTTTATTATTTTAAAAAAGACATTTGTTGGATGTTGTGAGATAACTTCTGTCAAACCATTCCAGTCAGTGGATGTTTTGGTCTTTGAATTTTCCGTTCAGAAAAGGAAATCCAAAAACAAAAAACCAGTGATTATTGAATTTTTGTTTTCCAGTTGAAAAAGTAAAATTGAAATTCACGGCATATTTCTTTATCAGGGACAAGAAAGGATAAACAAACATTTTAAATGAGGTAGATTTTTAATTTTAGTTTCTAAAACCGAAGAACAGAAATACAAGAGGACAGAAACAAACAAAACAAACGCCTGTTTTTCTTTTCAAAATAAGAGCACCAAAATATATGAATCTCTATATTTTCCCTGCTGTTTAAAATGTCTTTGGAACCGTACTTTGAAGTCATCTGCAAGAATCACTGTAAATATATCTCACTAGTGGAAAAGGTTTTTAGCAAAATGTGTGAGATTTTACACAGAAAGTTGTTTATTGTGACTCACTAATATACAGTATATACAGTATATTTATGCATTGTGTTGAAATATGGGATTTGTCTTTGTCGTGATGATTATAATGTAATATAAATACAGATTATTTAAAAATTTCTATGAAAATAATAATTGTCATAAAGGCGCATAGTTATGAGTTAAAGTTGCTAAAGATGATTTGTCTTCCTATGAACACACACACTCAAAAATGAGATTCAGGCTTTTTGCCTCCAACTCCTATGTGCATCAGTGAGTCACAATAAAACCTTTTCTGTGCAAAATCCCCTCCCACGTCTTCCTCTCCCACTTTGGTGTGATATATTTGCAGATGAGAAGCCTTGTTTTGTCATTTAAAAAATTATTTCAGAATACGGGAAAATATAGAAATAATTCATATATTTTGGCGCCAGAAAAGCAGCAGCGTCCTCATACAGTCCCCTTTAACAGTATAGGAATGGTAAGGTCAATTCTTTTGTTTTTGTTGTATACTGTAAATATTTGGGTTTCAGATCAAAACATGAATATGAGGCAAAAGTTCAGAATTCCAGCTTTTTTTTCATGGTATTTACATCTAGATGTGTTAAACAACTCAGGACAGAACACCTTTGGTTTGAAAAGTATTGGAACAGACATTATTAAATTGACTTAAAGTGAATAATATTTAATGTTTGGTGGCATAACCCTTCCTTTCAATAACTGTATCGAGTCTGTGACCCATTGACTTCACCAGGCTGTTGCATTCTTCATTTATTGCAGCCTCTTTCACTTCTTTTGGAGGGGACTGTATGTGCTCTTATTTTGAAAAGCACAACTTCCGGTCTCACCATATGGAAAAACAGTTTTCTGTACAGTTGCCTTATCAATATACCGACTTTTTATCTGCACGCAGCGCCCCTATTTGACAAGTTTAGGTCACATGATAGGTCAGGCATTGGCCAGTTTAGGTCACATGATCAGTCAGTCATTAGCCAGTTTAGGTCACATGATCAGTCAGTCATTAGCCAGTTTAGGTCACATGATCAGTCAGTCATTAGCCAGTTTAGGTCACATGATCAGTCAGTCATTAGCCAGTTTAGGTCACATGATCAGTCAGTCATTAGCCAGTTTAGGTCACATGATCAGTCAGTCATTAGCCAGTTTAGGTCACATGATCAGTCAGTCATTAGCCAGTTTAGGTCACATGATCAGTCAGTCATTGGCCAGTTTAGGTCACATGATAGGTCAGTCATTGGCCAGTTTAGGTCACATGATCAGTCAGTCATTGGCCAGTTTAGGTCACATGATAGGTCAGTCATTAGCCAGTTTAGGTCACATGATCAGTCAGTCATTGGCCAGTTTAGGTCACATGATAGGTCAGTCATTAGCCAGTTTAGGTCACATGATAGATCAGTCATTAGCCAGTTTAGGTCACATGATCAGTCAGTCATTAGCCAGTTTAGGTCACATGATCAGTCAGTCATTAGCCAGTTTAGGTCACATGATCAGTCAGTCATTAGCCAGTTTAGGTCACATGATAGGTCAGTCATTGGCCAGTTTAGGTCACATGATAGGTCAGTCATTGGCCAGTTTAGGTCACATGATCAGTCAGTCATTGGCCAGTTTAGGTCACATGATAGGTCAGTCATTAGCCAGTTTAGGTCACATGCTAGGTCAGTCATTAGCCAGTTTAGGTCACATGATCAGTCAGTCATTGGCCAGTTTAGGTCACATGATCAGTCAGTCATTAGCCAGTTTAGGTCACATGATAGGTCAGTCATTAGCCAGTTTAGGTCACATGATAGATCAGTCATTAGCCAGTTTAGGTCACATGATCAGTCAGTCATTGGCCAGTTTAGGTCACATGATAGGTCAGTCATTAGCCAGTTTAGGTCACATGATAGGTCAGTCATTGGCCAGTTTAGGTCACATGATAGGTCAGTCATTAGCAAGTTTAGGTCACATGATCAGTCAGTCATTAGCCAGTTTAGGTCACATGATAGGTCAGTCATTAGCCAGTTTAGGTCACATGATAGGTCAGGCATTGGCCAGTTTAGGTCACATGATAGGTCAGTCATTAGCCAGTTTAGGTCACATGATCAGTCAGTCATTAGCCAGTTTAGGTCACATGATAGGTCAGTCATTAGCCAGTTTAGGTCACATGATAGGTCAGGCATTGGCCAGTTTAGGTCACATGATCAGTCAGTCATTAGCAAGTTTAGGTCACATGATAGGTCAGTCATTCGCCAGTTTAGGTCACATGATAGGTCAGTCATTCGCCAGTTTAGGTCACATGATAGGTCAGTCATTAGCAAGTTTAGGTCACATGATAGGTCAGTCATTAGCCAGTTTAGGTCACATGATAGGTCAGTCATTAGCCAGTTTAGGTCACATGATAGGTCAGTCATTAGCAAGTTTAGGTCACATGATCAGTCAGTCATTAGCCAGTTTAGGTCACATGATAGGTCAGTCATTAGCCAGTTTAGGTCACATGATCAGTCAGTAATTAGCCAGTTTAGGTCACATGATCAGTCAGTCATTAGCCAGTTTAGGTCACATGATAGGTCAGTCATTGGCCAGTTTAGGTCACATGATCAGTCAGTCATTGGCCCGTTTAGGTCACATGATCAGTCAGTCATTGGCCCGTTTAGGTCACATGATCAGTCAGTCATTAGACACTTTAGGTCACATGCTAGGTCAGTCATTAGCCAGTTTAGGTCACATGATCAGTCAGTCATTAGCCAGTTTAGGTCTCATGATCAGTCAGTAATTAGCCAGTTTAGGTCACATGATAGGTCAGTCATTGGCCCGTTTAGGTCACATGATCAGTCAGTCATTAGACTAAGCCTAAATCTAAAAATTGTTGCGATAATGGGTTACAACCTCACCTTAACCCTAAGACGCTACGTACATGTACTTCGGTAACCGTACCAATAGCACCGTGGGTTGTCCGTACGGTAACCGTACCAATAGCACCGGGGGTTGTCCGTACGGTAACCGTACCAATAGCACCGGGGGTTGTCCGTACGGTAACCGTACCAATAGCACCGGGGGTTGTCCGTACGGTAACCGTATCAATAGCACCGGGGGTTGTCCGTACGGTAATCGTACCAATAGCACCGGGGGTTGTCCGTACGGTAACCGTACCAATAGCACCGGGGGTTGTCCGTACGGTAACCGTACCAATAGCACCGGGGGTTGTCCGTACGGTAACCGTACCAATAGACTCTTTCTTTTTTATTTTAGTCCTCTGGTTTTTTTTATTTAGAAGCAAATGTTTGTTTATCCCTTCTTGACCCTGATAAATAAATATGCCTTGAATTTGAATTTAAGTTTTTCAATTTAAAAAATGAAAATCAAATAACCACTTGTTTTTTGTTTTTGGATTTCCTTTTCTGAACGCAAACTTCAAAGACCAAAACGTGCACTGACCCAGAATGTTTCCTGAGCAGTAACGTGTGTAGCAGGTGTTTTTGCTGCACAGAGTGAATGAATAGAAAAGCTCAGGCATTAATTAGAGCAGCTGCTGGTTTCTCACGCTTGGATTTCAGAGCGTTTTTTAAAATAGTCCCCATCGTTTCTTTAACACTGAGCAGATGTGTTGTTGTTTACGTGCACAGGGAGATTAAAGTGGATCTGTTTTCACTCACAAAACAGACGGAATCACAAGTGTTTTCATTATTAAAGGTGACATTTTCTATTTGGCACACGTGCACGCTCTCCGTGCACATTCACACATCAAATAAACCTGATATTTTAAATATTTTCTTCTTCTGCTTCTTCTTCTTCTTCCTCTTCCTCTTCCTCTTCTTCTTCTTCTTCTTCTTCTTCTTCTTCTTTCTCTTCTTCTTCTTCTTCTTCTTCTTCTTCTTCTCTTCTTTCTTCTTCTTCTCCCCTCCTCTTCCTCTTCTTCTTCTTCTTCTTCTTTCTTCTTCTTCTTCTTCTTCTTCTTCTTCTTCTTCTTCCTCTTCTTCCTCTTCTTCCTCTTCCTCTTCTTCTTCCTCTTCCTTCTCTTCTTCCTCTTCCTCTTCCTCTTCCTCTTTCTCTTCTCTTCCTCTCTCCTCTTCCTCTTCCTCTTCCTCTTCTTCCTCTTCTTCTTCCTGTTGTAGGAGGAGCCTATTCGAGGCTTCAAGGTGGGCGAGTACCTGGACTTCCTGAAAGGACTGGAGAGCAGCTACAGGAGCATCGTTCTGTCTGACATGAAGAGCATCAGGAACCCTGTGGAGTAGAAACACTGGAACACATTTAGCAGCAGGTTTTTAGGCTCCACACTGCCACCTACAGGCATTTTATTTATGGTCAAATAATTCATGTATTTCATACGTTTCTACTGCATTTTATTTGAACTGACGACGGACCACATTAGAATAAGAAGAAATATGAAAAGTTGTAATATTTTGAGAACATTTTTTTCATGAGAATAAAAATGAAATACTCTATTCTCAAAATATTAAGACTTCAATCTATCTATTACTACTTTGTTCTCAAAATATTATGACTTTAATCACAAAATATTATCACTTTAATCTAATAAAATTACAATTTTAATCTCAAAGTATTACAACTTTATTCTTATAAAATTACAACTTCAATCTCTAAAAATTATAACTTTAATCTTGAAATATTACGACTTTAATGTTGTAGTGCTGAGATTTCTTATTCTAACGTGACCCTAATACGCTGTGGTATGAATTACATTTATATTTAAGAAAGTGAAAGTATAGAATACACTTGTTTAAGATTGTGTGTGGTGTTGTAATTTGACAAAAATAAAAGAATCAAACATTTTTAAAACTATATTTACTATTACAATTACTAGACATTTCAGGTGACCCCACATGGGGCCACAACCCCAGGGTTTAAAAACACTAACAGTAGGAAATAGTTTATATTAAAGTGTTAAAAGCATCAGCTGAGCTGTGGAGCGTCACACACTGGAGAAACTAGACTTCTGTTCTGGCATGGGAAGGAACGCTTTGGGATGTGAACTGTCTGGGCTTCTCTGCTGAGGATCAGTGTTGGTTAGGGTTGCCAGATCCCTGCGAGGGATGAACACATGTCCGACTTCCTGGGACTAAATATCCTGAACAAATCCGTGTGTTTTTGAACTATTTCTGCTGAGTCATTAAAACACTTGAATCTGTGAATAATTCTTTTATTTTGGTGGGGCTGCTCTTCCTCACGTCTTAGAGGTTCAGGCCGAGCCGTGACTTCTCTCCTGGAGGTTGATCACAATCATCGCTCAGCGTCATCAATGCTGAGTCACAGCGAGGCATCGTACGCCGTCCTCGTGCACGTCTTCCTATGAAACATGCATGAGGTGAGTAGTGATAAAAAAAGCTCATCTTTAACCTGCAGTGCTGCTGTTTCCCTGAAAACGCACACACACACATATACACACACACACAGGTTTTGTCTATTTTTAACGTTTGTTGTTTTTTTATTTCTTTATTTTTGTTTTTTTAAATTTTTGTGTGTTTTTGTATCTTTTGGTTGTCATGTTTTTTTTGGGTTTTTTTTTTTTGCCTTTTTGTTTGTGTCATGTTGTGTGTTCTTGTTGTCATGTTGTGTGTTGATTTTATGTCAGTAATCATTTAGTTTTTTTTGTATTTTTTATTTTTGTTGTTACTTTATGTTTTTGTTTGGAATTTAGTAAGTTTTTGGAGCTTCTTTGTGTATTTTTATTGTTTTTTTAGTTGTCATAATGTATTTGTTTACCATTGTTTTGTTTACTTTTCTGTCATTTGTGTGTTTTTGTGATTTTGTGTATTTGTTGTTGTTTTTATTTCTCTTTTAGTTATCATAGTTTGTGTTTTTTGCCATTTGTGTGTTTTTGTGTATTGTTGTGTGTTTTAGAAGTCATTTTGTGCATTTAGGATCTCCATGTGTGTATCTTTGTATGTTTCTTGTGTATTTTTGTTGTTTTCTTGTATCTTAGGTGTCATTGTTTTGTTTTTTATGTGTTTTTGGTTATTTTGTGTACAGTATATTTCTCATGTTGTATGCAAGTTTGACTTTATCTGTTTTGGGAGTTATTTTGTGTTTTTAAGTTGTCATATTGTATAATTTGTGTGTGATTACGTCTCCGAGTGAGAAACGTCCCAAAGTTGGTGTGATTTTTTTTCAGAATAAAGGCTGACGTGTGCTCGCTGCAGAGAGTGAAACAGTGTGGCTGTACCCTGTGAGAAGATTCTGTCCTCTGACATTGTGAGGCCTTTGAATGGATGCACTCAGCTGATGGATGAGTAGATGGATGGATGGCACGGTGAGCTTGTGTTTAGGCGACATCTGACCCTGTTTTTACAGCCGTGTGAATGAGTTCTCAATAAAACAGGCTGAGGGAAGCAAAGCTTTTTACGTGAGACAAACTTTGTGGTGGATTCTATAAACAGCAGCAAAACGAGAGACATTTACCAAGTCTGGAAGGATTAGATTAGGGAAAAACAATTATGACAAAAATGACTGCAAAAATACATAAAATAATAACAGAAAAACACACAAAATACCAGAAAAACACACAAAACAGCAAAAAAAATACACAAAAAGTCTGAAAATACACAAAATAACAGAAAAACAACTTCACTCCATAAACACAGCAACAAAAATACACAAAATGATAATATGAAAAAATGAAAATAATGCACAAGTAACTCCAAAAATACACAAATGACACATACAAACGACCAATAAACCAATAAACACACAATAGAAATACACAAAATGACAGAAAAAAACACTTAAAATGACAGAAAAACAAAACAAACACACAATGGAAATACACAAAATGACAGAAAAACACACAAAACCACAATAAAATATACAAAACGACGTCAGAAACACAAACTCTTTGTAGTTTCCTGTGTTAAAGCTCAGGTTGTGTTGTTATTCTAATGCTGATGTGAACTCAGATCAGATACAATCACACTTTTGTGGCCTCGCTGTGGAAACATTTTCCCATCTCTGATCTGTAGTTTCTGTAGCTTTGGCTTTTTTTATCTGGTTGACGTTGGTCCTGAACTGGAGTCAGAGATTAGAAGGAATCATTTCCCTCTGATGCTGATCTATAGCTGCTGTATCCTATTCCTGCTGCTATCGCTTTATAATCCACTGCTCTTTCTGAACGTTGGTGCACGTTGGTTACGCTCCTGTTCTCTCCTGTGCTTTAGGGAAGCTTTTATTTGCATTTCCAGTTGCTACAGAGTCGATATAAGACGCTAGGAGAGTTTCCCATGAGAACGAGACGCTCAGCATAAAAGAGGAAGGGGAGGCTGCTGCAATTACAATTATGGGGGACACCATTTCTTCTCCTGGATGTCAATTACAATTACGTTCTCAATCACAATTATTGAGCTTTCAATATATAATCCCATAACACTTAACTTGTGTTAGCTTTCTGTTAGCTTCTAATGCTAACGGGTCAGTTTGAGCCGTATCATAAATCAGCTGTAAAATACACTAAAACATATTATGTATCATCTGTTTCTCATCTCTTGGTTTCCTTGTTAGATTTCTTAATCTATGAAAATATTAGTGTTCAATGTTTTGTTGTGAGCATTTCAGCCTTTTTAATGTCAGAATATCATTAGATTTTAATTCTTTTTTAAATGGTAAAATGATCCTCAAAAAAACTGACATGAGATTATATGAAACACATTTTATTTATTTATGATAAATTTATATTTATTATGAATAATAAATGGACCTATATATAATTTTCATGCCAATTACAAATAAAAAGTCAACTATCTGAAGTCAATTACAATTAAATTATAATTATAACAGCAACAAATTTCTCCATTTACAATCAGTGTTAGAATTACGTCATAATTGTAATTAATTATCAAATGCGCAATTACAATTATAATTGACCCCAACCCTGGTCTGCGTTGCCAGGTTGCTGTTTCATGTTTAGACTGGACTTTTGGAGCGTTTCTGCGTCATGTGAGAGGATGTGAACCTTTGAATCACTAAACCGTCCTCGATATCTGCAGCTGAGCGATAACACAAACATCACGCCTCCCTCTGTCATTTACAACGTGTGCAGGAAAGTCCTCTAAAGCTGTTCCCGCTCTTTCCACGGATTTGTGGAGTAAAATTGGAAAAACCTGCAACCCAAAGTGATGCAAAATAATAATGTGAGGCTGCTGGAGCACGAAGGAGGACTTTCTGGCACAAACACAGCAAAACTTAGCAGGAAAAATGGATTCAGGAGCAACTTTGACCACGCCGTGAAAACAATCAGGACATTAGGACTTATGAGCAGCCAGTTTCATTTCCTTCTGTACACGTACGTCTATGCACAGAACCGATACCAGAGTCTGGCTGAAAATTATGAACTTTAGTAATCCAATTATAGCTCTCTAAAAACCTATATATATATATATATATATATATATAGTTACACACAGTAAACCTGTATATATTATAAGTCTAAACCCACCTGAGTTTAAATGAGTTTAGGAACTTCGCCAGGAAGAAGAATACAGTCAAAGTAAATTAATAATCCAATAAAAGCAGTGAAAGCAAAAACATGCACAAAACAACCAAAGAAATGCTCAAACTAACAGAAAAATTAGCAAAACAACCAAAGAAATGCCCAAAATGACACTAAACGACCAAAGAAATGCACAAAACGAAAGAAAAAGGCACAATACGATCAATGAAATGCACAAAACGACAAAAGAAATATAGAAAATGATATTAAACTACCAAAGAAATGCACAAAACTACAGAAAAAGACACTAAACGACCAAAGAAATAGAGAAAACTACAGAAAAACCCGTTTGGCTGGTAACTATATATAGATATATATATATATAGTTTAAACACTTGTAAAAGTGTTGTTTCTCCAGGAAGAATGCAGTCAAAGTAAATGAACAATCTAATAAAAGCAGCGAAAACACATTCTTTTAAAGATTTCTCATTTTCTAATGCTAATTCAGGCTCATCCATACGTTTCTGCTTTTCAAATAAACAATTTATCCATTTAACAGCCTTCCTGCTGCAGAACGAGAGTCTTGTTTAGCCGCAGCGTTAGCAACGTTAGCCACACTGCTGTTTAAACACAGCTAATGGAGGGATTTCCATTTAATGAATTGTCTAATTACTAAGCATGAGCCATTGGAGCGACCGACCTCCAGGGTTAATGAAACATACAGACGCACCATTATCCTTCAACTCTGACTGTTAGACACACACACACACACACTGACAATCAGACAACGCACAACCACATCTGCACAGAACCCAAACGCTCCGCATTGAGACACTACAGGGTTGTGTTGCACTCTCTCTCTTAGGGCGAGCATACACAAAGGGCCTGTACTACAAAGCTAGTTAATTATACCCTGGATTTATTTTCGTTAGCTTCACCTAATCAAACATTCTTTGTCAGACAGAAGCTGTCCTATGAATCTAGATTACAACTCACTAAGTAAAGCGCCCGATGCTTTATCAGCTGACTTATTTCCCTTTATCTGTCCATCAAATATAAATCTCTATGATTCCTATAGAGGTGGAAAAGGGGTGGAGATTACAGCGTCTAACCAATCAATGGAGAACCTGGCAGGACAAGTGTCTTTTCAATGGAGGAACAGTTTATGATCTTAAACAAATCCATGATGACACCTGAAACAGAGCAGAGAGAGAAGGACGAGGAGAAGGCACTGACTGCAGAAAAACATGATACAGTATTATCAAGTCAGCCTGGCCGAGTCAGCACTTATTATAAAGGTGACAAATCTCTTCCTGTTTGTTGGTAAGCTAGCAGCGACTCCAAGGTCTGTAAATACGACCATTCACAGACGAGCCCATGTCCGCTCTAGTGGTTAGATTATGTCATGATTCAGTCTTGTTTATCCAGACTGTAAATCTGTATCTGTGATATGGTCAGCCTCACTATAGCATATGAATTAATGAATGACACTTCATCAGCTGACTATAGATCAGTCCATCAGATATAAATCTATATTTTTCATAAGTAAATGAAAGGATTGCATCGATGTCTAAATATTCTCTCCTGTCAGCGTCAGATCAGATCCACACAGTGACGTGTTCACACATCACCTTTTATTGGACAGCTCGCCTTCTAAGAGAACTGATTGGTCTGGAGGCGGGACTTTGGTACTCGCTCAGATCCTAGCCAAAACAAAACCTGGTCTTGTCCAGGTTTGTTGTTCAGCCTAAGTTACCATGGTGATTTAGCTCCGTAAGACGTTAGCCAGCTTTGTGGTCCAGCACAGACTGATTAAATCCCGGAAGTTCGCGCAATAAGAGGTAATCTAGCT